>NC_041053.1:24171075-24314704 GCF_900634775.1 Gouania willdenowi | reverse complement strand
AAAGAGGTGAAGGCGATGAAGAACAACGTCCTCATCATCAGCCTGGTGGAGAAGTGTTTCCCTGAGGAGGCCAGGAACCAGAGCCACATCCAGGAGAAGCTCCGAGCCAGCGACTACATGGAGGCTCTGCGCCTGGCAGATGAGGGGCTCAGCTCAGGTGAGACACACAGAAACAGGGACCCCTTAGCTAGAGCTGGGCGATATGGACCTAAACTCATATCTCGATATTTTTTTCTCAAAATATCGATATGCAATATAAATCTCGATAATTTTTTTAAACTTTTTTATTTCAAATTAAGTCTGAACAGAAACACAATTGTACCTTAAATTGGATGATTCCAATACCACACAGGCACATTTACTAACACACAGCTGCACAATATGTGTCTCTTTAGTCATTTTCTACCCTAAAGCAGTGGTTCCCAAGCAGGGGTATGTGTACCCCTAGGGGTGCAGGAGCACATCGCATGGGGTACTCAGAAAGATTTAACAATTAATTTAAGAATAATCAGGAAATATTCCTACTTCCTATCATTTTTTTTTTTTTTTTTAACAAGTTCACCACAAACTAACAATTAAACTATGGCCGTGTCTACGGGTACGTTAAACGTATCCGTAGACTGCCACTCTATGGATACGCAGCATCCTTCATTGTCCATTTTATGTGATAGGTGCACCACGTGACTTAAAGTTTCGTAATATGTATTTTAGCTCATATTTATTTTTAACTACCATGCAAACTAGCCTGGCGCATTCAGTTTATGTAGGTAGAAAAGCTCCGGAAATGTATAGTCCCAGGGGCTATGGCGTACACTTTCTTAAACTATTGATTAATAAAAAAAAAAACTATATTTTGTTGTAATTTTTTGTTTGTTTGGTTTGTCTGTTTGCCTACCTATGCTGTAGAGGCCATTTTATCACACTTCTGACAATGGGACACGATAATTGGTTATTTGCTTAATATTGAAGTACAGTAATCACATAAAGGTTGCATGGTATTTAAAAAAAATAAAATCCACTTTAATTAAACATAAATTGTTTTGAATTTGTAGATTAAACCTTAGGGAACCAAAGTTTGAGACACATTTAGGGGTTTAGCAGAGCCCACTGTTCCACAAATGAAAAAGCATATGACATTATGGAAAGGGTACTTCTGATATGAAGAGGGGTACACATTATTTGACCAAAATACAAAGGGGGTACATGGGACGAAAAAGATTGGGAACCACTGCTCTAAAGGACAGCATGTGTGAGTGAGTTCCATCCATCCATCCATCTAACTGTGCTTCTTATGCTGTTCTAAGTAGCGAAACAGTGACTTCTAAAATTAGTATTTTAATACAAAATGAGTTATAAAAATATATAAATTGATAAAAGGCGATGTTGTAATTTTCTATATTGTTAAAATAGAAAACTTGTTATATCCTGAATCTCAAAATATAGCCCAGCCCTACTTTACAGCAGTAGTTCCCAACCTCTTTTGACCCATGTGCCCCCCTTTGTAAAGTTGACAAATCAGGTTTTACCCACTCTTCATATCATAATTTCATATTCTGTTTCATTTTGATCAGCAGACATGCCCGAACAACTTCCTTGTCTTGAACATGGTTCCCTAAGGCTTAATCCACAACTCAAAATACTTATATATATATATACTGTATATATCAGTGACGTGCCGTGAGCAGTAGGGTTGGGTAGGCAGGGCGTTGCAAATCTAAACCACGAACGTCACCAATAATGACAATTTCATATGTTTCGGCTGGCAAGTGTAAATCTAACAAAATCAACATTGTAAAACACCGTTAAAGAAACTTTAACAATTAGTTAATATAGCCTCCATACTCTCCCAACAAGATATATCTCATGACATGGCAGCACATCCATTGTTTGTGTTGGAAACACAGAAACAAGGAGAAAATGACAACAACAACAACTCAGAACAGCCTCAGTGAGACACATCCACAAAGCCAATCCTTCCTTTTGTACCATTCACTGTGGAAAGTACAAAACATTTTCTGACCTTTTTTTTGCCGAAGGTCTGGTAGCTCAGGTGTTGGTCTCCCATCTTCTAAAAGCTGTTGTTTTTCCTCAAAAAAAAAGTTTCTCTATCGTCTCTAGTGCTGTCATCCTGGCTGTAGTGTTGTCCCGCCCACTAGCTAGAGAACGTAGCAGCAGCCACGCTGTATCAATTCACTAATGCACTCTGAACGTAGGTATAGCATTTAGCATAGCGCGGTTACGTCCAAAGGCAGCATAGAGAGCTGCCTTTCTACGTAAAAGATTATAAATATATTATCATTAAAACAAATAATCAAAATATCAATTCACCCTTGGGTAGGCACTGCCTACCATGACTGCACGTCACTGCTATGTATAAAGCAATTTGCCATTAAAAATGACTGCATTCACATGATATAAACAAATGAAAAATGCAAGTCCCTATAAATCAGTTGAGTTTTATTACATTGGTGAATTTGAGATAACTACAATTAAATTATTCAGTAATTTACACAATGATAATTCATGTTTTCTCTGCCATTTGTACTTTATCCTGCGGGCCAAATTGGATGCACTAAAGGGCTGGATTTTGCCAGCTGTTTTTATGAAATGTCCTACTTCTGACCTACTTTTTTGCTCTAGTTTGAGCCTTGTTGTAAGCGTGGCATCATACAGTACAGTATTTGATTTCATAATGCATTTACCAACCTCAGTATTTGGTGCCAGCCTACAGTCAAACATCACCTGACTGGTTTAACAGCTTTCATTAATTACAATGCTTAGTATAGTTTACCTACTTGCTTATGTGTGCTTTATGTCCAACAATGAGTGTCTTCTTACTTGTGTTTGTAAATACATTGGGAAACGCCTCATTTGACCATTTGTGCCGCCCCTTTTTTCACCTCCCGTTGATGCTCCACCCTCAGCCCCAGACGACCAGAGTTTGAAGTTGTACCGAGCTAAAGCCAACTGTGGCCTGAGGAGATTCACTGACGCACTGACAGACCTCGACATCCTCTGCTGTCTCCGTCCAAACTGGACAGAGGTGGGTAAATGGGTCAGCGTATGTTTTGGTCATTGAATTTTTCGTTCAGAAAAAGGAAATCGAAAAACGAGTGGTTATTTGATTTTCGTTTTCAAATTTAAAAATTAAAGTTGAAATTCAAGGCATATTTCTTCATCAGGGGTCAAGAAGGAATTAAAAAATACATTAAAAAATTGGTTGATTTTTAATTTTTGTTTTTAAAACCAGGACAAAAACATTATGGTGCGACCGTTGTCACGGTCTGAGTTTACCTCCGTACTGAGATTGTAAGAGAATCTCAGTACGGAGACTGCTATATGACTACAACAGCTTATTATTGTAAAGTTACATTAGGTTAGCTGTTATTTATTAAAATGTATTCATATTGAGAAATGGGAAATTAGTGAAAGGAAGAATTAAAAAATTAATTTTCAATCTCAGCACGGCGGAAGTAGCAAAACTCACAGCGGAACTAGCAAAAATTCAAAACAGGTGTTTTTTTGTTTTTATTCTCTGGTATTTCTGTTTTTTGGTTTTTGAAAAAACAAATATTTTAAATCAACCGATTTTTAAATGTTTGTTTATCCCTTCTTGACCCTGATGAAGAAATACACCTTGAATTTTAATTTTTGTTTTTAAATTTGAAAACGAAAATCAAATAACCGCTCGTTTTTAGTTTTTTGATCCTTTTCTGAACGGATAATTCAATAACCAAAACATACACTGACCTAAATGGATCAGTCAGACACGCTGTGGTTAATAATAATTAAAAAAAAAAAAAAAACCTTTAAATGTCATTGTTTGGTGTTCGACATCTTACCTAATCACGTATGAAGTGCCTCTCTGCTGCTCTCCTCTCTGTTATTAGTCTGAGATAAATGTTAACCCTCAATTCACTCTGTTTGCTTGGTTTCATAAGCTACTTTATAGCAGTGGACATGTAAGGTAGGACACTGCATTTAAAAAAAAAAAAGTGTTTCCGACCATGACCCAATTACATTGGCCTTTTTCCTTGTTTTCATAATTGTTATGTCATTCACAATGTTATGCAAAATGCTACTTATGTCATACTGTAATTTATCTATTTATACCAGCAGGTGGCTCACTGGGAATGTGACGCAGAATAGTGTAGAATACAGAGCTGTTTTCATTGTTTTTTACCTTTAACACATCACATTATAATAAATAGTTTTTTCTCATTTTAATGCAGATGTGTTACTAAATCCATTCCTATATATATATATATATTTATTTATTTATTTTTTTAATTTTTTTTTTTTAAGCATAAACAGGCCTATTTGAGATTTATTGTCCTGTCTACATATTCATATAAAGGTAAACAGTTATTCTTCTAGTAATCACTTAATCTATCCATTTTAGTTTTTAATCGATTAATCATTTAAGAGTAATCGCACCTTTTGCTGTTTTTATGTTTCTTAATTGTATCCCACAACAATCTGACAAAAGTATCTCCTGATCTTTTAAATATAGACATTATTTAAATAAAGACCTAGTAAGCAACAATGCTTAAATAAACGCAACCACAGTGTTTCACTGAACAGTACATTTAGATCCAAATTGAGGTCAAATAAATCTTTACCCCCTAAATTTAATAGTGACAAATACAATTTTGACATCAAACTTAAAAAATAAAACAACAAAGTAAATTTGACATTTTTTATGGCTGTGATAATGTGCAACACTTGTTGCTAAGTTTTAACACTGATATCTGTTAGGGGTGTGTCCATCTAACCACATAATGATTCCATAGCAAATACAGCTTCCTTTAAACATTAAGCAAAAAACATTAGTACATTAGTTTTTAATTAATCATGAATAAGTGTTTTATTAATATTTGTTCAATTAAGTTTCTGTTTTAATGTTAAATATTTATTTTTTTATCATATTTCAACAAATATAACAACTTGTTATGAAGCAATTAAAATTTAAGAGGGTACAGAGGGATTTTCTGAATCGGTTTAGTTGATTTATCAGAAAGTTAGTCTTATTCATGGATAATTAATTAATAATCTAGCAGTGTATGACCTCTATTCTTCAGGGATTCTATCAAATTGCCAGAGATTTTCACAATAAAAGTTTAAATGAAAATGTTTCCATTTGACTTAATTTGGATTGTTGTTCCTTAAGGTTACATTAGGGCTGGGCGATTTGGCCTAAAAAAAAAAAATTTGAGTTTCGATTCGATTTTTGATTTTTTTTCTTCAGTGCACTTAAAAATGACTGCAGACATCAGACATATTGTCAAAAGTTAAAATGCATAGAACAATCCCAAAATAAAAAGTCAATGAGGTTCTGTTATTTAACAATTTCAAGCTTTAACTTAGGTTTAAGCAAAAGTGCAACAGCAACTTCACAGTAGCTTAAAATTTCTGATTAAGAAATCAGATAACTACATATTTTATAACATATAACATTACAATAAAAAATAATAAACTCTTCCGTTAGCATCTCAGCATAGTGCAAATAAAAAATAAATATGCCTGTGGCACACATATAGCCTACTCAAAGGGTAAACAAATGTAAACAAAGAGGGGGCTGGCTCACATCGCGCTACGGTAACCCACAAGGACAACGCGAAAAAAAAAAAAAAAAAAAAAACTTGCAAATATAAAAAAAGTTTTTGTCTTTAAATTCGACAAATCGATTTTTTTTTCCCCAGCCCTAGGTGAAATATGGACGCTGAATGTAAATGTGTGTGTTCTGTGTGGTTCTATGTTGATGCTCTGCTCTGTTTATGCAGGGCTTTTTTAGAAAAGGGGACGTATTGCTGGAAATGGGTCAACAAAAAGACGCCATCATCCAGTTTCAGCGTTGCCTACAGCTTCAAGCTGACTTTGTTCCTGCAAAGAGCCAAATCAAGAAGGTTTGATTTCACTCAACCCGTTTTAAAAAAATGTGTCTCTAAATAAACTTTTTTAAATGTGGTTTTTTTTTTTTTGGTTCATCCAAAACAACCCGATTCATTACAACGGCAGGTCCTGGAGGCACAAGGCGTATCAGTGCCAGAGGATGTGCACTGTATGTTCCAGGCGGTGTGTGATTACCTTAAAGAGCCTTATCCCATCACTACCCTCAGTGGCTCTCAGGGGCCTGGGAGCACAGAGAGCCTCAATCATTCCTATGGAGATAAGGGAGACACAAAGAAGAAAGGAGACACATCAGGTAACGTTATGATTATGGCTGTTTTCCACAAGGCAACAGAGGTGACAGTACTTCGTTACTGTACTTAAGTAGTTTTTTCTGGTATCCGTACTTTACTTTAGTATTTGATTTTTTTGGCAACTTTTTGCTTTTACTCCTTACTTTTTTAAACAAATACTTTGTCTTTCTACTCTTTGCATTTTAACAAATGAGCTTGATACTTTTATAACCTTTGAAGATGACGCCACGACATAAAAAGATGCAACATTTTGGGAGTTTGAGCTTTTTTCTGTTAGGCAGGTCCCTTAGTTTTATTGTTAACATTTTCAAGTTTTTAAGAATATTAAAGTCAAAGCTGCTCTGGGTTTCATTTTTTTTCCCCTTGTAACATTTTATTTACAAATTATATCTTAGACTTAGACTTCCATTATTGTCATTCAAACTTGAACTTTACAGTACAGATTCAAACAATTTTGTTGCACTGGCTCGTATAGCTGGATAAAAACATGATAACAGCAAGTATTTACATTAGGTAAGTAGTAGTAATATAAAAAAAAAAGATACGATGCAGAAATAAATAGATATCAAAAGGAAAAGCTATGTGTAAGATTCCTATACAGATAAGTATAAACTATGTTTTTGGGGTTCTTAGAACAAATGGAGATGGGTGAAAAATGCATGATATGGGACCTTTAATGTCTCCAATGAAATAAATAAATGAACAAACAAAGTTTTGCTTATTAGCTTTGGAAATGCACAGCTCTGTATTATTAACTGTGTGAATCTGAGTGCAAATATTAACTGATATGTCTATAACTCTATTTGGAACAAAGGTGAAGCATGACACGAGCACAGAGTGCTGCCTCAGCCTCTGCCAAGCCGTTTCCTTCCTTCCTGCTGCTGAGGACGAAGACGATATGATGATGAGGAGGGAAGACGGGCACGACAAGGGTAATCCGACGCTCGGTCGCACACTGTTATTCTGATTTGACCGTCATCTTCATTATCATTTTCCTCATCATAAATCAGCTCCATCACTGTCAACACAAACGGCGTTCTCCCTGACACACAGCAGATTTTAAAATGGCAGAATAATTACACCTTGTTGTTGTTCTTCTTCAGAAGGGCAAACTCTACATGAATCCTTCAAGTGTCCTCTTCTTTGTCTGTACATCAGGTGAAAGTAATCGCCAGAGAGAGCAAACTCTGAGTGTTCTCACTGTGTCAGACTTCGAGTGTCCTCTCTGCATAAGGTCAGTGTCCTGGAATACCCGTCTGTACCCATAATGCATTGCAGTCAATCTGCAGCGGTCGTATATCCACTGGATTTTATGCTCAATCTTCTCCCTCTCTTTAGTAAAATTTTAGTAATTTACAGCCTTTTGTTTATTAAATTACATTTTGAATGATTTTAGTTTTGAAATTTTAAATTTCTACATCTGGTATTAATCAACATGACAGTTTATTGCTTCTGACATGACAGTTTAATTTCTTCTCTGTGGTTTATTTCCTTTGATAACTTAGGTTTTATTTGACTTTATACTGAATGTTTCCTATTACTGCTTGTTTTTTGGATTTATTCTTGACATTATTTTCATTTTCTGACCAGTTTTTGTATCAGTGATTTATGAATACAGTCTGAAAAGTCTCACACCTGCTGCACCATACTCGCTTAAAAGCATTTTCACAAACTTGTGTCTCCTTCTGCCTGCTGCAGGTTGTTCTATGAGCCAGTCACTACACCCTGTGGTCACACCTTCTGCAAAAACTGCATAGAGAGAAGTCTGGACCACAACCTCCGCTGTCCACTCTGCAAACAGCCGCTACAAGAGGTGACCACCACCCACAGTTACTCACTTTAACATTGGAACCTTCCCGAAATGAGAAAAAAAAAGAAAATTTAATTTTGTTTGATCGTTAGGGGCCAGACAGAGTAAGCTGCTGGAAACCTACAGTTATCCTGTATGTTATTCTTCTTCTCCTGAAGAAATCATACTTCCCATGTAGAAACGATTACTAAATTTTGCACAAAGGTCCAGTCCCATGCCAGATAGCCTTAGCTGCAAAAAAAGGTTCAAAGTCCTAAAGCCAGCCTCTAACACAGGGTTTTTAACCTTCTTGAGGTACTGAACCCTGTTAGCTCTATCAGTACATTCACTAAACCTTTGTTATTGGAAAAATCAAATAGGTATATACAGTATGTTATTTGGACACACGCAAGTCTGGGTTTTTTTGCTTTGTAATGCTTGAATTTCATATTTTTGCTAAATACATTTTCAATGTATGCCTTGACATGCTAACAGCTCCTGTAGTAAGTAAGTAATCTTTATTTATAGAGCGTTTTCACAGGTAAAAACCACAAAGTGCTTTACACAAATTTCAGTATCATCCCGTCTAAAGAGAACACGGAAGAACAGTAACAAATAACATGGGAGACAAGAACGGGAGAACTGTGGTTCACCAGGGGCATTGGAGGCGCTCCGTATTTAGATGAAAAAAAGCAACATAAGGAGAGGTGAGGGAGGAAAAAAACCAGATTATGAACTGAATTCCCAAAAGGAGAAACAAAGTACAGAACTAGGAAAAACCTCTCAGCTACAAAAACACATAAGATAGCACAGTCACAGTAAAGCACGTGAGATGGTGGGGGGTTGGACATGGGTCTGGACAAAGAGGGGGGTGCAGCGTGCACAACTTCTGTGAGCTGGAGCAGAGGGCCGGCGGAATCCAAAGCAGAGAAGACGTAGACTCAATAAACTTTGCTTCTCCTCTGATAAGTCAGGTGTTATGGTTCAGAGCCGAGAGTTCAGCTGGTAGTAAGGGACTGGGAGGGGGAGGACAGAGAGTCACATCTGTAAACATCCCGGTGCAATTGGACACATCCTTGAGCATGTTGGGGGGAGGCCAATCAGTGATAATGAATTGTTTTCGTTACAGGTTAGCATTCTTTCCAGTAGCCTTAAAGTCTCTGGTCACAGGTAAATCCACTATTGTGGGATCATTATAGTCAGAGTTGGTGTCTTGTAGTGTCATGTCTAAAACTGAGCAGGTTAGTAGCAGATTTCCATGTCGCTAGGACTATATGCAGTGATAGTTTTTCCTCTCTTTGTCCTGGGAATTATGAAAATCTATTCAGATTCCACCTGTAACTCACATACCAACTTGATCTATGATCTGCATGTAAACAATCGCCTGAATGAATCCATGTGAATATTCAGTTCTAATGAACATTAGACATGAAATGAGACAAAACATAAATATCCATATTTTAATAAATAATAAAAAAATGTTGAACCTTACAACGTCAAAGCTGGGGTGGAAAGAGAAGGGGACGTCTTTGTAAAGGCTTAGGATTCACCAAACTCAAAGAACTCCAATAGAGTGGGACCCACTTTACAACTCTGGAAACTCTGAAAAGTTCCTTTACAGCTTCATAAACTTTTCTTCAGCCATGATTTTAAAAACAAAGACTACGCTGCAATACAAAACATCACTTAGCACAATATTAATCCTCAGTTCTGGTTTGTTTCTTTATGCAGTATTTTAAAAACAGGAAGTACAACCCCACAGTTCTGCTGCAGGACATCGTGGTTGAACTGTTTCCTTCGCAGCTCAGTGAGAGAAAGCAAGTTCATGACGCTGAGATGGCGGAATTAAATCAAAGTAAGCATTAATATTACAAATGTGTACAGTTTTAATTCTGCATTGTCTACTTTTTTTTTTTCTTAATAATTATCTCCGACCTCTCTATTCCTAGCCTTACTAAAGACATCCCTATATTTGTTTGCACTGTGGCCTACCCCGGGGTGCCCTGCCCACTTCACATTTTTGAGCCTCGGTATCGGCTCATGATGCGTCGCTGCATGGACACTGGAACCAAGAAGTTTGGCATGTGCAGCTATGAGCACGGCGAAGGGTACGAAGCACATCATACACAACAAAACACCTTTTTAATGTGTCCGTTAAGCGGACCTCATCTTCAGAAAGCAGTTAGTTACTCTAATGCCTGTGCTGGAGAGTCTGCAGGGACTCTATTTGACATTTTCTCCACTGTGGATCTCACAGCAGGCCTGAATAAGCCCCAGGAGATGTTCAGCAGAGCCACACATGCAATGTTTGAATTAGTCATCGGTGAAATATCAGCGTGGCCTTCAGTTGACCACAGGGTCTGCTGTGCATTTTTTTATAGCCTCCAAAATGTTAAGGCTCTGAGCACGAGCTGTGGTTGTCCCCAGAAAACACTGATCTAAGTATAAAGCTGTTGGAGACAATTATTTCATTATTAAATAAAGACCAACGTAGGCCTCGTAGATCATTATATCAAAGATCATTTACTGTAAAGTAAAAAGGTTGAAATTGTAGTTTGAAAGTTTGTTTTGGTCTCCACTGTAAGATAACAATTCAATTCAAAACAGATTTAATGGCCTGAGAAATAAGTTTACATTGTCAAAGCAAGTGTGACATAGAACAATGTACACACCAAAATAATAAATATTAAAAAAAAAATAGCAACATTTGTTTTGTGCAGAATAAAATAGAATAAAAATAGTGCTTCACTATATACAGTATATGTAGAACACAATTTACAAGGTTATGTACAGGGTTTTACATACACACATATGCATCTAGTTATACAAGTACATACATGTACACAAACACATATGTATATATACATACTAGGCTTGGGCGGTATCCAAATTTTAATACCGTTATACCGCCTCCCTATTTTATCGTGGTATACAGTTTTACCGTGACTAATTAAAAAATATGACGTAAGGCTCAGTGAGCGTTCACACCGAATACGACTGTGTGTCTGTGTCTGTCTACGGAGCCGAATACCATTTCTGTTGTAGTTTGTTCCCAGTATTTCCCTGTGATATCACCTCACTCTGCCAGACATTCAATTTTCAGATTTTGATTATTCCGTTTATGTCCCAAAATAAACATCCACCATTTTTCAGTCCTTGAAAACATCCTAATTTATGTTGGGAAGTCCTTTTGACAGTGTTTTTAATGGCTGCACAAGAAAACACGGTAAGAATGAAGTAAAAACACTTCTCTGCAGTACTTCACATCCCACAATGCAATACGCAAAACTTTTCTGTTTTTCTGTCAATAAGAGTGTTTACAGTGGAGACCAGAATTAACTTTCATGCAGCAAATTCAACCTTATGCATATTTTTTTCCGAGCAAATGATCTTTGTTTTATTGATCTAATAGGTCTACACTATAGATTTCTGATTAAAAAAAATAAATAAATGTTTTCACCTGTAACAATAAAAGCAAAAAAGTAAAAACATCCTAATCTTTGTTCAATCTTCATCCTTCTCTTTATGCATGCATTTGTTTTTTGTTTCTTTTTTTTTTTTATTTCTGCCAGAACTTTGTAAATGCATAAAAAAAAACACTGACATTCTTGATATTTTGTTTGTTCTTTGAGGGAAATGTATTCATACCAAACTTAATATTGCCTAAATATAGTTAATGTTTAACTATTTAAATAATTTTACAGTCTTTTTAATGATAAACATACATTTTCAGAGTTGTTAGGAGGCATTTTTGGTGGTTGTGAAGCCACATGAGTTGAGAACCTCTGCTCTAGAATCTGTTTCCTGTCATTGATCAGTTTCGCAGGCTATGGCTGCATGTTGGAGATTCATGGTTTGGAGCTGCTGCCTGACGGACGCTCCTTTGTGGACGCAGTGGGCGTCAGCAGGTTCAAAGTCCTAAAGCGAGGCAGAGGGATGGCTACCACACCGCTGACATCGAGTACCTGGAGGACCTGAAGGTCCAACTCTCAGAATTCTCGCTTTTATGTCTTTCCCATGCATTTAAAAAATCAGTTCATTCCTTTGAATCTCTTTTCTCTCTCTCCCTCTTTCCTTTTAGGTTGATGGACACGATCTGGAGGTTTTACAGTCTCTTCATGACAGTGTGTATCAGCAGGCCCAGGACTGGTACCAGCGCCTGAGCAGCCGTGTGCGTGAGCAGATTATCAGACAGTATGGCTCCATGCCGGATAAAGAAGACGATATTCAGGGTCAGGGCCTTTAAAAACTATAACACTTTCTGTTTTCTTTACCATTTGCATGTGATAATATGAAATAAATTGATAACAATAATATATAAATGGGTTGTCTCGAACCTATATTGATATAAAAGAGTATCTGATTAGATCGACCTGCATCTAAAATCTCCAATGCACGCATTCAGAGACATAATTAGTTTTTTAATAGATTTACTGATGTTATTTCAATTTCAGAATATTGTTATGTTTAAGGTTAAAATGTATGTAACCTGTCATTTTTTTTACATATTTACTGTTGCTGACTAATTGATAGCAGTATCAGCCAGTCTGTATAGGGGTGTGCATTGCCATGATTCTGTCACAATACTAAGCAATTTGATATAAATCGCAATATCAATAATTACAAACATCACCTTTACAAAGTACCAAATGGTATGAAATACAATGCATTGCTTTTTTTTTTTAAACTTGCAAGAACAAGTAAATAGTAACTAACTGTAATTCCAGTACCAATGTTAAAAACGTGGTAAGTGGTATGTTTATCAAACTGACAAATTACATTTTTCAAAAAAAGTTGAACTTTTGCTTCGACAACAGATTCTGATTCTGTAAAGTTCTCAAATTCTTCTTCTTTTTTTTTTAAAATAACCACATACATCTATAAATGTGTCCAGTATGTTTTATGCAAATGTGCAATAACACTTTTATGCAATAAAATCAACTTCGAAGCTAAAATGCATTTGGGAATGAGGTAGTTGAACAAGGTCTGATGTGAGTCACTGGTGACTGGGCGTTTATGTGCTATGCATATGTTGGTGCTAAAGCATGATTAAATAAATAGATTTGGATATGTTTTGGATTGATACGATAGTCGCACTGTGAAATATCTTAATTTTTTTCTTACAAACTTTTGTCTGTATGGTATCAGAAGTGAAAGAGTTGTATCATGACACTTAGTGTAAATCATTTGAAATTTTTCATCAGTGAATA
Organism: Gouania willdenowi; assembly: GCF_900634775.1. Classification (NCBI taxonomy): domain Eukaryota; kingdom Metazoa; phylum Chordata; class Actinopteri; order Blenniiformes; family Gobiesocidae; genus Gouania; species Gouania willdenowi. The sequence goes on along the minus strand of NC_041053.1, from coordinate 24,301,502 downwards.
AGTATTTTCCTTTCTCTCCTTTTCTCTACAGGCGTCGTCCAATGGCCCAGCATGGTGCTGGTGGCTGCTCTCCGTCTTTCAACTCGACCCTGCCTATCAAACCACAGTCCTGTCTCTCACTTCACTCAATGAACGGCTGGGACACCTGCGTCTTGTTCTTCAGTACTCCTCTCAAAGCTAGAACCAGGTGTGCTGAAGGTCAAACATCACGCGACGCATGGTAAAGATGACTGTGAATCATAGGGAGACTCTCAAAGCTCATGTATGAATTTCTTACAGAACACATGGCGTCCTATAAAAAGCAGGGCTTTGTTGCTTGTGTGATTTTTTTTTTTTTTTTTACTGCTCATTTATAGTTTCATTAATACTTAAACCTGTTAGGGCTGACAAACGTTTTAAGTTATTCATGTTTGACAAAGAAAAACCAGTCCAAATATTTCGTGTATCCAGTGACTGCAAACATGAAGGAAGTCCATGCAATGTCATGAGCCAAAAAGTACAGTACTTCATACTGCCATGTGTTGCTCATTTACATCAGATGTTTTACAATAATTATTAATCATTTTCACAGGGCGATGCAGCTCGGAGGGTCAAAAGTTTGTGTTCCTGCTGCTTTTGATAGCGTTTCTACTTTAAAACAGAGCTCCACTTGTGCTGCTTAAATTACCAATGGTGGCATTTCGATTATTTTGGGGTAAATCCCATTTAAAAAAAAAATGTTTGAATAATTCATGTATAGTTTTACATGGCAGCATATGGAGCAACTATTTCTAACGTACGAAAGTTGCATTTTTTTCAACGCCGTTTGATTCACTCAATGGGTGTAAGTAACACGTTTCCTATAGTAGTGTAAAGATAAAGTGTGTATTAACTGTCAATTATGAACACAACTCTGTATGTATTTGTGTTGAATGTAAATAAGTCAATCAGCATCTCAAAAAGAAAATTTGTACATGCTTTTTAAATTAAAATCTGAGTTAATTTTACAGAGGGAAAGCTTAAAAAACAAAAGTGGCCCAGTCTGTGTGCAGCGTCTGACCCTTCTACTCTACGTCCGTCTGGCCTTTCTATCACCATCAATGGTGCCTTTGAGTGTCTGGGCTGATTCCTCACGAGACCTGCAAGTCTTAAATTTCCTGCATGACATGGGTGATGGACTGTGGGATTTTACTCTGGTACAGTGCTACATTCCATGGAATGTCAACCTTTCACAGTTGTGCAATTTATTACCATCAGTTACGAGCGTCACAAACTTTTATTTGTTTTTTTACTTGAAAAAAAAAAAAAAAAAAAAGCTGCCATAGATGTTAAATGCGTTTTTCGGAATAGTTTGTGTTGTTGTCACTGTGTTCACCATTGGTGTTAATGGAAGCTATGGGTTTGATTTGATTCACCAGTAAAAGCAATACATCTGAACGGACTCTTGTTTTGTGGTTTTCTAAGAACTTTCAAGGTAAGAAAAGTATTGCAGCACAATAAAAATGTAAAAATATGTTAAAGTACGCACAATAGAATATAATACATACACACAGGGATGATTAAATTGAACAGTGTTTACAACTTAAGAGAGAGACGAGGAGGAGTTCTACTATGGTCTAGAAATGATGTTGCTCAGTAACATTTCAGGAAATATGGCTTGAACATATGAGAGATGATTTTAAAAGTAGGTTTGATGTGACAATAAATGTAACTTAAAGGTCAGATACTGTAGGTAAAGCTGGCTCAAATAAAAAAAAAAAAAAAAAACAAGGTTACTGGGACACTTCTTGAATGTTCTTTTTAATTAAGACTTCTAGAAAAACCAACAACAATCTAAATGCAGAATGCAATATCCATTGAATAGATTGTTAATAGCATGTAATCACAGCTTTTCATTGTCTATGAATGTAATATCACTACAGCACAACAGTGGGAAATAAACTGCTGAGGCATAAAGACTCCCATTGTTGTTTTTGCCCCTTTTCAACCATCTAATTATCTTTATTTTATCACTGGATTTCTGAAGCATAACACAATATGTACCTTACAAAATTATTATTATTTTAAAAAGTACTTAATTTTTAAGAAATTGCAGAAATTTGGTCACGTGTGTGTGTGCGCGCGCGCACGCGTGCTGAAGGTTTTTAATGCTCTGCTGCAATAATGTGCCTGCTGAGCACAACATTACATGCCAAATGGAAACAGCGGGATGTAATGCAATTCTCAACATGAGGTAAACTGGTAAATGTAAGCGCTAAAAGGAGTGAAATATCCCTCAGATGCTGATAACAAGGCCCTTTAATTTAAAGTACAGAAAGACAAACTTAACAGCTGTAGCTGCAGGGAGGAATTAGTTGATTTTTTTATTTTATTTTTCCCTTCCCCTAAATGTTAAAAAGACTTGGGTTATACAGGGCTTTATCACCGTACCTGTATAGTACTGTGTGTATTCATGCACACACTAACCCAAAATAAAGCTACTATCAAAGGCTACTGCGAACACTTAGCTATGAGTCCAGAAATGAGTAATATATACTGTATATGTATATATATATTGATGAGGAAGTCTGTTTTGCAAGAATCACAACAACCAGTTTGAAACACTGACTTTATGATTCTTAAGTCTATAGGTGAGAACTTCACTTACTTCACTTTCCATCTTTACGGCATCAGAATTAGCGTCTACCAATATATTGAAGCCAGATACCACAGAACACTTTCAGTGTTCTTGGTTTGAGCTTAAAGAATTATTCAGCACTAAAAAAGCACATTTAGGCGTCTCTAATGTTTTGGTTGACCTGTGAATCATAACTCCGTTCATATACTGTATTTTTGAATGAAGTTGCAAAGTTTAGCTTTGTAAAAATAGGCTGGAAATCAGTTTGAAATGTTTATACTGTGACACGTGTTTGGAGTTTTGTTACAATTGAATAAACTAAAGTAAATCAATAGTTTTGTAAAACAACATGAGTTTGATATATTACATTCCTAGTTATTTTAAATTGGGTGACTGTGACTGTATAGCATCCTGTAGCACACATAGATATTTGGTTTTATTTCGAACAAATGCAATAATACAAAACACAATATTACAATAAACAAAGTATTTGATGCAGATGGCTTCAATTTAGGAAAAAAAAAACAACTACATGTATTACTGCATACACATTATTTGTGTTCGAAAGGGAATAAGTGAAAGTATAAACTTATTAGTCCCACCCCTTTTCCTACATTACAAATAATCCATTTACATAATCCTGTTTTCCAGCCATTGCTGCTGTTAATAAATTAATTTTGTCATATCTTCATATGATTTAGATTAAATACACAAAAATAAACATTACATGACATTTTCTTTTATTTTTTTTTCACATTTGTACACTCTTTAATTTCCATTGACAAACTGTTCCACAATCTAATTCCACACAGTGAAATACAAATGCTTTTCCTTTTCTAAAATAATGACTTTTAGCAGTCATTGTAATAAATAATTATTACTAATGATATTTGGTGGATTATACAACGACTTTGACATAAATCGGTTTCTTTTTCTGTTTTTTTTTGTTGTTGTTGCAGTATTTCTAAAGTTCCACCAGGGGGCAGTCTGCAGCTGTAGAGTGGTTAGTCAAAGTTGAAGAAACAAGAAATGAGTTTATATGTTTAAACTTTGGATTTAGATTTGAATTTGAAGGAAAAGAGTCAATGTGGACTTTAGGCTGCATAGAACTAAAATAAAAGGAAAAATGGAGATGATTTGGTTCCAACTGAAGAACAGCTCTTATTGGATGAGAAGAAGGGTTATGGTGTCAAACTCAAGGCCCGGGGGCCAAATCCAGCCCTTTAAAACATCCAAATCGGCCCGCAGGGGAAATGAAAAATGACTGAGAATAAACATGAATCATTGTGTAAATGACCAAATGATGATGTTGTGGATATCTCAGTCAGATTGCAAAGGTGCGTAAAATATCTGGCAAACTTCTACGGGAACTTAAGCTCAGGAATTTTGGCAATATTTAAAAAAATGAAACTTTTCATGGGAATTATTGAATGAAATTAAGCAAAAATTGGGAGTAATTTTGAATAACTGTATCATATCCAAACATTATATTGGCATCCATGCAAAATAATAATAATAATAGTTATAATAGTAATAATAATAATACATTCGAAAAAACCCACATTTCAACAGTTTTATTTGGATTTTAAGTTGTCACAAATTCAATGAAACTATGATATTTACAGGGATTGGCAGAAATCATTTTTACTCACACATTTTTGAAAGAAACCTAATTTTTTTCCAAAATCCTGCTCAATCCAGAAATTATTTGACAAAATTTCCACAAATTAAATACTTGGATACTGCATACTTTTATATCATTTATACATGGAAATGCAAAGTATCACAAATGTTAGAATTGTTTGATTCCCCACCTTTGCAGCTTATTAAAGAACAATATTGTCCGTATTTGGCCCCTGAACTTAAAATACGTGGAAATAGTGAAGTATGTTTCTTGTCATGTTCTCTGTAAAGGAAACAGGCACGTCTCTAAATAAATAAATTAATGAATGAATAAAGGGTCCTGCTAGCTTGGATTCTGTAATGCAGTTTAGCATTAACATCAAAGCCCACTACATTTGAAAGCTCCCACAGCTTTGATGCACTAACTCCATCCATCGTCCCTTCACTGACTCCCTGCTCGTGTAAGGTTGAGTAAAGATGATGGGCGTTTAGTAAGAGTTGTCACAAAGGAGAATGAGACTATATATATATATATATATATATATATATATATATATATATATATATATATATATTTATATTGAGTGTACACTCTTGTAAAGGGATTTATTTATGAGTAGAAAGATGAATAAACCTTTTTTTATTATTATTTTAGGTTGGTTTCTTTAAGAATACAGTAGAAAAGCTAAGTTACATGATGTCATCTACAAGAGAGGAGGTTTACGGTTCAGTTTTGCCAACAATATATCATCAATCCATACAGTAGTAACCCGTACAGTCATTTTAAAGATTCATATCATTACCCAAGTATACATATGGTTTTTTTTATTGTCAGAGGAAATATATGTTAACAAGGAACAACACTTAGAAAGACCTAGAATTAATCTGGTAACACTTTATAATAAACATCATCTATAAAGGGTAAATAATGGTAAATAGATAGTTAATTAGCCTTTAGTTAATAGTTATTTACTGTTAGCAATGAAATGATAGTTAATAATGTTTTTTTTAATGATTTGTAATGCTATATATTTCAAACATATTATACACTTTATAAAGTGTTTGTAAATGATTAACAAAGGATTAATAAACCTTTATTATGGTTTATAAAACATCTATAAACATTACAGACACATGGACCAGATGTTTGTTAATGGTTTATAAATGTTTTATGAAGCTTTTATTATCATTATTTGGATGTTATTATAAAGATTATAATCCCTTACTAATGCTTTATGAAGCATCTATAAACATGTTTTAGATTGATAATTAATACTTTACTCATGGTTTATAAACGGTCTACAATCATTATCTGGATTGTAAAGTTGTAACAATTGTTTATAATACTTTGTAAATGTAAATAAATACTATGTAGAGCATCCATAAACATTAGTTGGATGGTCATTATTAAGTTGAATTGATGTTTATAAAACTTTAACAATTGTTTTAGACAAACTGCTTAGATTTATGTTAATGAATATGATAAAGTTGCAACTAATTCTCGTAACATTTATAACAAACCTTAACCCAGATCACCTGGTTATGATATATAATTAGTTTGAAATATTACAAGAATTAGTTGCAACTTAATGATAGTCATTAACATATATTTAAACGTTATATAAAGCATGCATAAAGCAATTGTTAAAGTTTTATAAACATCAATTCATCTAATGCTCTATAGACACCATTTACAAAGTATTATAAACATCTGTTCCAACTGTATAATAACAATCCAAATAATGATTGTAGATGGTTTATAAACCAACTATTAACCATGAGTAAAGTATGAATTTAAAACATGTTTATAGATGCTTTATAAAGCATTAGTAAGGGATTATAACCTTCAGTTCCAACTTTATAAAAACCACACAAATAATGATAACAGATGGTTCACAAAACATCTATAAACCATGAACAAATATCTGGACTATGTGTCTCTGTAATGTCTATAGATGTTTTATGAACCATAATTAAGGTTTATTAATCCTTTGTTAGTCATTAACAAACACTTTATAAATTGTATGTGTTATAATGTGTGCATCAATAAACTGTTCATATAACATCAATTATAGCACTACATATCATTAAAAAACATTATTAACTATCATTTCATTGTTTGTTAACAGGAAATAACTATGAAATAAAAGTTAATTCACTATATTTACCATTATTTACCATTTATAGATGATGGTTATTATTAAGTGTTTAGCTCTCAATAATAAATAATGATGTTCCCTCATGATAAAAACAACTCTATAGTCAGTGTATGAGAGAAGAACAAGAGCAGGAACCATGAGCAGCGCCACAGGAGAGACACAGCTTTGTTATGTGTACCAAACCAGGCCAAGTCAGAAGCAGGATTATCAATTAAAGGATTATAGGAAAAGTTTTCTTTTGAAGTGGGAAGTGCATTGTTTACCGTACAGAGCATGACAACACAAATAGAGCTAATTCCTGCTGACAGGAGTGGGCTAAATTAGAAGTGAGTGAGGGGGGAAAGAGTGACAGCACAAGGATTGTGCTGGTATCTGTTTACGTGGGTTTCTCTGCAGGGCTAAACGTCTTATTTCTCTGAGATTAGAGTTGTATAGTGTGCGTTGGTTATTTTTAATCATTTATTTTGTTATGGAGCTGGAAGGCCTTTTACACATGTGTTAATATGAATATGATAAACCCTTCCATTTAACACACCTACTTTTATTTCCACTAAGGTAACTGGTGCTGTGACACTGGTAAAGTCAGAGGACAATTGGCCAATTGATAAATCCTTTCCTTTAAACAGTTGTACATGTTTTAAGGCATGACATTTAAGTTTAAACACACACTTGTTGTCACGTGGACTCCACGGCTTTGTAGTTTCAGATTTTTTACATCTGGACTTCATTCACTGATCACAAATGTAATCTTTTAATTCAATATGTTCAACTTTCAATGGTTGTAAGCATGAAAAAAAAACAACTTTTAAACAAAAACGACATTTCTTGTATCAAAAGTAAATAAGTTAAAGCGTCTTATTTTACAATTACATTTAGACATTAGGTCAACATCAAAAAGTTATTTCATTTACAGTATATTTTTTATTTAATTCAGGATTATATCCCAGCCTATAGCATCCAATCACAGCTGGAGAAAAGCACCAGCAAACACCTGCGACCATGGAAAAGGTGTAAGCAGGTTGGAAAATGGCTGTATGGATGGATTCATGATTACATTCATCTTAACATTCAACTGTAAAGACATGATTAGGTATCACCTACTGACATAGAGGAACAATTCATTCCCTGTTTTTCCTTCTACTAAATGCCAGAGATGGGCAACTGTTATCACAGCAGGGATTTACGACCAATCCAACCATTAACACAGGGATTAACAAAGGGTTGTGTCTATTTTTGTGGTCATTTTACATATATTTAGACTTATTTTGGATGTTTTTGTTTTGCTTTTATGTATTTTTGCTTTAATTTTGTGTGTGTTTGGAGTCATTTTGTGCATTTTTGCTACCATTTTGCATATTTTCTATCGTTTTCAATGTGGGTTGTTTTGTTTTGTTTTTTTTTTGTGTTTTTGATGTAATTTTGTGCTTTTTTAAAGATAATTTCCCATGGGGTTTTTGGAGTCATCTTGTGCATTTTTGCTGTCATTTTATTTCCCTTAATTTTGGGTTGTTTTTGTTGTTTTTGTTGTTTTTTTGTGTCTTTTTGCTGTCATTTAGTGTGTTTATGGTGTCATGTGTAATTTTTTTGGGGTCATTCTGTGCATTTTTGCTGTCATTTTGTGTATTTTCTCAAATTTTATATGCAGATTTTATTTTTTAGTCATTTTGTTCCCTTTCTGTGTGTTCAGAGGTCCAAATGTGGCCCCAGGCCAGTAGTTGGCCTTGTCTGCTAAAGACATTGTTATTAATCCTGGCATTATTATTATATCAAGGAGGTTTGAAAGGTGTGTTTGTGTGTTTGTGAAAGGGTCTTTCCTTGCTTTTCTACCCTTACTGTATATCAATCAAAGAAACACCCACACTTGCCTCTGTCTTGTACAGACATAAATCAACTAAAATATACAAAACACAAGCACACAAAAGATACAAAGCCTCTCAAAAGAGAAAAAATTATTCACACAAACAAAAATGAATTATGCTGCAGGATTAAGCTACAAAACTCTTAAATCTTTCCTTCTTTTTCACTCCTAAGGAAGACAGTGATTTGCAAGGCGTACAAAAGAATTCCACCTGCTTTGTTGTATGATTGACAGTTTAACATGTCACAAAAAAAATGGATTGGCTATTTCCAGCTGCGACTAAAATTCCTGAAGGTACACAGATGCAGATTAAGAGCAATATATGGTAAAAACATGAATTTTCCTGTTGATTTGTTTTTAGATTAAAAAAAAAAAAAAAGGGACAAAAACAAATGTAGCAGATCAGAATCCCCTGTTGACTGATGGAGAGAAGAAGGAACTGACTAAATAATGAACTGCCAGATCAAATCAGTCTTTGTTTACATACTACTATGAAACACCTTTTATATACATTAAAAACAGAAATCCGTTCACATTATATTATATGTGCATATCCGTATATTTAATGTGCAGTAGTTCATGTTGTATAATAAAACATGCCAGTTTAACGGGTATTTCACTGTAATCTTGTTTCATTGAAGCTATTCAGCGCAGCATGTTGCATTATCCAGCTTGTACAATGAAAATTGAACCAAGGAAGTCGACAACCGCAAACAATATTACCCAATATTACAATCTTTAACAATTAATGTAATTTCTTGATTGCGAACATGTAATTACTTGTCTAATCTGTTTTATCTGAGTAGATTCCCAATCTGCTTTAAACAGCTTTAAAAGAGTAACTGAACCACATGTTCCTGATGAAAACAAAGGTATTTTGGTTCAGAGTTGTATTGTTTATTCTTGTTCAACTCTTGACATTTCAGTCAAAGTGTTTTAATTTGGTGTATTTTGTTCACTCTGAGTTTAAACCCTGCTACTACGACTGGATTTTGGTATTGGCTGAGAATAGGGGTTTGTGACGTTTTGGTGGCTTCTTACATCACAAACCACCACTGTTGGCCACACCCCTTTTATAGAAACTAGCACCTGTAGACTGGATTGAGAGAATTGTAAATAAAGAGGAACAGTGAGTACTGAGTAGGGAGTTAGCATAGCATGGATTGTTCTTTGGAGATTTAATAACATAGACTGGGCGTGTCTTAAATGCTCAAGGAGCTACGCCCACAATAATGGCACTTAAAAAAAACAAAAAATCCAGCCTAGATGCACATCAGCCAAATCCTCGGGGTTCAGTTACAGTTATTCAAAGTATTGTAAAAAAGGAAATATCTCTACATCTCAGACGTCCTCACGTCAGGCTATGGTGCTATGTTGCTAGCTACTGTATATAGCAGTGATAATCCTGGTTCCTCCACCACAAAACCACTAGGATGAGCACAGTGTTCTTTTTGTGTGGGAGTCTATGAGGTGATTAAGTATTCACTGTGTGTAGACGTGCTCATTTGTGTGTGAATATTCATACGCTAGCGTCTGATTTGCATAAGGGAATACTTAGAAAGAACATAAGGCAACTCACACAGAGAGCGTCGAGATGAAAAATGCTTCCAGAAATGTGGGAAACACCCAAGAAGAGATTGTTGAGCTTGCATGTGGCCATCATTACAACTGAACACACACACACACACACACACACACACACACACACACACACACACACACACACACACAATAGCATAGACGACAGCATTGTGAGTGCGCTGTGTCTTCGCTGAGGGATTTGCAGATAGCAGTGAACATAGTGCAGGATTTCTGTCATCATCGAACACATGGGGAGAGGAGTCTGCCTTGACAGCACCATTGACAGATTGCATGAATAATTTAGGAACAAAGTGAGAGGCCTCATAGACCTCTGAATCACTACCAATTGCAGCTGCGTGTTCTGACTTCAGCTTCCTTCTCATCTTTTTCAATGCATGGCGTTTTCAGAAGTTCCGCTCTTAGCAGCGTAGAGCCATGTGAACAAAAAAAGGGCAACACGCTGGATTCTCGCCATGGACGTGTCACGCAATGGCCTGAAGGACAAGGTTCCCAGAAAACAACAAAGATATGGAACTGAAGATTGCCCACAAGGCTTCTGGTAGCACTTACATCTGAGAAGGTCTTTGAATTTAATTGAAATCCGTTTAATCATCACTTTAAAGTCATTTACGTACCCGGAGGAAACAAATCAACCTTGAAGACCGACACACAAGCTAAACTACACCCATAATAAAAGAAATATAATAAACAGACAAAATCTACATGTCAGGAGTAAGTGTGGATTTTTGAAAAACGGTGAAACAGCAACACGTGTTGTGATTTAGCATTTATAGTAGGTGGTAAGAAATTAGCAATTTGGAAAGTAAATAAATGATTCCTCATTATTTATTAGGTATGTTATTCATTCAAAGTATATACTGTAAAATCAATAAGTAAAAGAGAAAAGAGTAGCTACGACATAGCACAAGTGATAAATGTAGGATGTGTTTTTTTTTTTTTAATTTTAATGGGAAAAAAAAAAACTGTCAGGATTCAATCAATGACTAATCTTAACTTAAATAAACACTAAACAAAAAAAGCAAGAACATGCATTATTAATCATAAAATTACAAAAAAAAAAAAAAAAAAACACAATATTGCAATCTACCAACATAATGTCTATATGCAAACAAAATGAATACAACTTATAGCCTATTTGAGGAAGAAACTTTTACATTAACTCATTTGAAATTAACATGTATTTACTATTTTTGATGATTTTGACAGGTGACATTTCTAGTTCAAAACAAACAGTAATGGATTACCGGTACATTGTACTTTTAAAGGAACGATGCCTTAGTCCTCAACCTCTGGAGTTGATGGGAACCCATGTGAAGTCAACATATGGATGAAAGCACCCCCTGCTGTTTGGTGATTGGGAGTAGGTCACAAAGTAGAATGGTGGTTGTTATTATTCATTGGTTTATTCCAGGCTTCTCAGAGCGTGCATAGCTTGGTAGAAGTATTCCTCACCTGGTTCAATAACATAAAACTTTGCCGCTATTTTAAAATGGATTTAGATCAATAAGCAAAAAGTTCCACTGTTTTGTTTTTCTGCTCGAGCCGTTGAGACGTTGTCGTTTCTAATGATTTCACTATGAAAAAAAAATACAAAACAAAAAAAAAAAACACAGCCCTTCTTTTCTTCTTTTGTGCTCACACCACACCATAATATTTTGCTCGCCAAAAGTAGACGTTAATATTTGTATTTTATTTCTTCCATTCATTAAAAAAATAAAATAAAATAATCAATAATAAGAAAAGTTTAGAAACTTCTGAATGAAAGGGGGCAGAAAGAAGAATAATGTGATGTAATCTGTCCCTTTGTATTAATAATCAGTTTACAACAGCATGAGAAAACAACAACAAACAAATACAATGTCTACGATGAATACAAAATAAGCATAGACACGCGTTCAATGTCAAATTTTTCTGCCATAAGAAACCAAAAATAAACAAACCAGAAAACAACACTATAGAACAAAACCATACAAGCAAAAAGGGTAAACAACAACAACAACAACAACACAACATGATGGTACTTTAGAGGAGTTCATTATATTTTAATAATATACTTTGTTTTAATTAGATGTTTAAATATTATTTTTCATTTACATTCGTTTAAATTCTTGCTCATATTGTTCCAACATATAAACAACAAAACATTCACTTTCCTTTTGATGGTTTGTTTTTTTTCGCCAAGGATCCTTTCCAGTTGGAGGACCATTTGGTTTTACCCTAAGGCTTCACAGAAGGCCCGACTGGCATTAATACAACTAATAAAAATAAAAACTAAGTGAGAACGATGCAAGATAGCCATTTTAAACCAGTTTCGGTTTATACGTTTTTTATTTTATTTTATGAAGCTCCAAAAGCTTATGTGACCTTGAAAACCTTTTAAAAAGTGTTTTTTTTTTTTTGTCTTTTCTAAAGGTTTTTTACACCTTTTTCCTCCGAGACATTTGAATGAATTATTATTGGCTTACGGTCAGAGGGTGAAACCTCATTACTCACCTGCAGAGAAAGGCGCGCTAGGTGTTAATATAGAGACTAGTTTCCTCTGACAAAATATCAAAACTTGCCAATTTCTTTTAGAAATCACACACCAAATATTGTGTAAAGTCAATTTATCTGTCTTTGTCCTTATTGTGTCTCTCTTCCGCCATCCGGTACAACTATATGTCTTTTCTTTTTCTTTATGACTTCAACTCACTGCTTTGGCAGCAGCTCTGCACATCTTAATCCACTATGAGCTGCTTTTCAGATCAAAGCTTTACGTATAACATATGTCTTCAATGACTTGTTACGTTTTCTGACTCCTTGACGTTGCATTAACCTAGATTAAAGGAGCCATGTGGCATATCAAAATGCCCCACTAAATGGAAGAATATACCTTTTTATGCAGGCAGAGAGGACATGAAGATGACAGGAGCAACAAAAAAAAGTTGCTAGCGGTCATACAAATATATATCAATAGAGAATAGAATAGAATAGAATAGAATAGAATAGAACAGAATAGAATAGAATAGAACAGAATAGACCTTTATTGATCCCCAAAAGGGAAAATTGACATTTTGCAGAAACAATAGAATAGCACACAGTAAGAACAAAATAAATACCAACGTAGGATAATAGAGCAAATATACGATTGTGGGACATAAATTAGAAAAAAAAATACAAATAAAATAAAATCAATTAACATTAACATTAACATTAACATTAAAAAGAAACAAAACATGACCTTTTATATGATACGTACAATTTCTATATTTCTCCAAGCTAACTATTTTATAATAACAATATGTTAGCGATGCAAACAGCATCTAGTGAGGTAATGTGTGACTTTAGCGCTGGAACTTATTTTAGTTCAGGGTACAAATATGGAGCTCTCAAGTGAGCCGCAGATTTTAGGTAAATAGAACAAGCAACTTTAACATTAATGTGCCCAAGTTTTTACTTCCACTGTATATGATATCTAAAGTATGGAAGAAACCAACAATATCCAAGCAATAAGTGACATAAATAAGTCCCTGTAGGATCTTCACTTTAAATTTCCTTGATATTTGACCATAATTTTTCTAAGTTGGGGAACTTTGGGGGAATAATATATGGAAAATTGCAAGATTTTTGAAAAATGTAGAGTTCTTTCAACAATTTAAAAAAAAAATGACTGACACCATGTGCTATAGGCAGAGGTAGGAGTTTCTTTGAATTTGTGTATTTGGAGAGACTGAATGAATTACAGTAGTTGGTAATTTAAACAATTTGATTCATGTTTTCCCCGTGATCAATTTCTCCTGCGTGCCAAATTAGGTGTTCTACAGGGCCGGATTTAGCTCCCGACTTTAAGTGTTACACATGTGCATTTGATAGATTTTCACATTTTAAAACTTCTAAGATAGACGTTCTTCTGCACCAACACCATTAAATAAAACCAAATGTTAAAATGATTCCACAAGCAACAAGCTGGTCAATTTCACACCATCCTGTTTGAACTCCAGCCAAGCTGCAGGAGGTGATACATTTGTACGAGCTGATAATTACACAGTGTTTAAAACGCTGTATGGAGTTTGTATTTGTGTGGACGCCAGAAAAAAAAAAAAAAAAAAAAACGGAAGCGGACGACAGTCAGAAAAAAGAAAAATCAGGCTTCAACATCAATGCCTTTTAAGTGTTTGGCTTGATGTTAAATTTAGACAACTTGCCCTAAAGAGAGTCTTCACAAGTGTGAAATTCTTCAGAGGAACACGCTTCAGAGGTGTGCTTCAAATCTCCGAGGCAACCAAAAGCATTGTAGGTGCATATCGGCCAAATCCTACTCTGCACATTGCACTCCCCTAAAGGATTATAAAAACACCAAATCCAATGTTATTTTTACTTTAAATGGCCTTGTGGGCCAGAGGTGATTAAAAGCACTACTCCTGTTTCCTGTGTCACATACAGAAGGACTAGCACACGGACATACTGTAATCTGCATTTCCAGCTCTCCCTCCTTTGCACAGCTCTTCCTCTTTTCAAAGTAGAAGTTGAGGGTTTATTAGAGTTGGTGGCCTGTGATTGTGTTTTAATGAGAGAATGACTGTGGAGGGTAGATAAGGCTGCCAGTTCAGGCTGAGAGGTCCTTGGTGGGATTAGAATAATCATCAAAAACCGCCACGTCTTTAAAAAAAAACACACACACAATGGAACAGGGCTGATCCTGACATCCTCCAATCCTCCACCCATTCATCCCTTCACCCTCTCCTCTCCCCCCCATCCCCTATACCTCGACACTAGTCGGCCAATTGACATTCCAGTGCAATGGTCTGCTACTTGCAGCGGAATGCGACATTTCCTCTCATCACATGCTGCGAGCCAAATGTGCGGTTTTACAGATTAGAAAGGGAGAGTGAAAAAATGTGAAGATGGGAAAGTGTAGAGAGGAGATGTGGTAGATGTGAGAGAGTGAGGGGGCACTGACAGGAACAGATAGAGGGAGAAGGGCGATAAGGAGACGTTTGACAACAAAGAATATTCAAACTTATCATAAAAGGGTATTTAAGTACACTCGTCACTGTGTTATGTACCTTTCCCATGTTCCTGTGTAAACTTTAACAGTCAACAATAAGTGATGAGTCCATTATAAATGGTGAAGTGATTGACAGCATGCTAGTGTTGACTTGTATCTCACAACAAAAAGGTCTTGGTGTTAGAGTTGCACCGTTCTGCGTAGAGTTTGCATGTTTTCCAATGTGTCGGCACGCTTTGTCCTCCCACAGTCTAGACACTGAAAGGTTGGGTTCACTGCATCTCATTTACCAATGTCTTTAAGAATCTTCTAAAAAAAACTTGTTTTTTATTCCCCATTTCTACACACGTCATCGTGGGTCAACACGACACATAGTGCAATCTTTTCATGACAACAATGTTAGTTTTTTTTTATGATCTATTTATTATTTTACATGAGTAAAGGGGTTAGGGAGGACAGGACAAAAAGGGACAAGCGCATGCTGTTGTCATTGTGTTCTTAAACCACAGAATTGTTGACAGCCAGCCCTGTTCTTACAGCCTCATAAATTCAGAGTGTGAGCCATTTGAGCATATTTAACATAGGATTAGCATAGGTAACTGCCAATCAGAGCCTATAAAAGGGCATGGCACTGCAGGGCCTTGAGTAGACAAACACATCATACAGAGTTAAAAAAGCAACAACAAAATGCAAAAAGATTGCTGTGGTGCTGAAATATTTGTTCCTTCCGTAAAGAACACATCAGCAACAATATATGCCATTGTTTTTTTCAGGAAATGCCACTTATATAACTATATACTGTATGGCATGGTTTCCAATTTACTTGATTAATTATTGTTGATAATTTTTTTTAAAGCTCTGTAAATGACCGTAATAGGGTGAAACTTTATTTTTATTGATTTTATTTACATTTTTATAATACAATTCAATCTAACTCAGTTTGTGTTACAGTGTTACTGTTTCAATATTAATATTATACAAATATTTGATAATTACACTTACCATTATACAAGACTATTATAATACTTTAATAATTAAAATCAGATTATTTACACTGCCCCCAACACAGTAGATTGTGAAGAGCTGTCCATGGTAGAAGTAGCTTGTGAGCCAAAGAAGGTTGGGCACCCTGCTCTATAGGATTCTGTGGTGGTGGAGCCTTTATATAACCATACATATTAAGCATATGTTTATACTGTAAATATGTAATATGAAGATGTGTGTATGATGACTGCTTTGTTCCGAGACATCAGATTCAACATCTAGAACAAAGTCAATACTGAGTTTAAATAATCATCGATAATCCAATATCTATTATAGATATATTGTAACTGTGGCAACATCTTTCTTAGGACATATTCTTCTGTTTTTCACTAATTTTTTTTATACGTGAAATAGTTTTTGTGAGCCTATATATTTTTTCTGGAATCACATGAGCAGAAATATCCTTTTAGAGGGAGGATAACCAGACCAAAACCCTTTATGTGCTGCAGTGGAGCTAAACACTTACAATGAGGCTTCAGCAGGACTCAGATGTGCTTTTTTTCTCCAGAGCATACTGGAAAAACTGAAAAACATCATTGACTATAAATCAAATGCTAAAAAATCTGTTGGCCTGTTCTTTGTGTCTGATTAATGTACTGTTTTGTTGATATTTGATTCCCTTATGCTGCGTTTACACCGAATGCATCTTCTGCGGCACCGGACGCATCTGCCGTACGAAACATCCCGCGGTGTCCGCAGGATCAAAAAATGTCCCCAGTTGGCTTCAGACACGCGTCTGAAGCGAAGCCCCGCCCACCAGCGACGCATCCAACTCGGAGAGTTTCACTGCCTGCTGAAGCGAGGAGCTGCGCTCTTTTTTGATGAGAACAGAGAACTTTTACCTGCTACTACCACCTCCTCGCTGATTCTCCTCCACGCCTAATCTGTCCTCGTCCGGTCCCGGTTATAAAGGCTGTGTCATACAGCTCCAGGTGGTCTCACACAGCTTCTACTCCATGGTTGAATGGGTGAACAGACTGCCTGACGTCATCATCAACAAAGGCTCTGATTGGCTTTTGTCATGCGAAACAGTCGCAGCAGTTCAATATTTTCAACTTTTGCGAATGTACGGATATGCGTAAAATTGGGAGCACGCTTGCACGGCCAACGCTCTTGACATGCGGATCGGACCGCACCGCCGCACAGGAAAGATTTTGCATCTGGGACGCATCTATCCATTGAATTTGTATGTAATCTGGACGTACGGACATTTTGTGACGCATCCGGCGTGAACGCAGCATTAAAGCACTTCAAAGCAGAAATAAGCTGTTACTGCTTAGGTGATATGATTGTGAAACCTATTGTAGCTCATTCATGATACACAGTGAAGTTCCCATTGGACAGAATGTCACAAGGCTTTCGCTTAGAGACTGACATCTAAGTAATTGACATGCATGTTCGATAGACTTTTGGCCACTTAGGGATAGTGAAAACAAGCACTGATACAGCTTGATTCATCCAACCAACAAAGCAGCATTATCATTTATTTGTTGTTTTTCCCTTTAGCTCCTGACTAAAAAGCCCACTTTTCACTTTCCCTTCAACTCATCCTGTAATCTTAATGAAAATCAGGAGCCATCAACAAGTAGAAACTCCACAAAAGAGAAAGAGCTCGTTACACCCTCTACTACATCTACTGAAATTCAAAGAGGCCCCAGAGGGCAGAGTGTATCCATCATTGTAATTACAAAACACAGACAAACTGAGCGTGATAAGGTGACAAAACCCTGTGGGGCCAAGGATTGGGGAACTCTGCTCAACTGGAACTTTCTCTTATTTACCTCTCTGTAAATACTGTTTAAATCACACCGGTTAATCTGAAGGGTTTACCAGAGTGGATGTGTGTATACAGTCAGTGACAGAGTGAGAGGAGGCAAGGGGATAGGGGATAGAGGAGAGAGGGGGAGCAAGAGAGAGAGAGAGTGGTGGAGTTGGTTCAAGTTTCCTACAGGGAGAGGGGATTATATTCCTCTCCTGTCATGTGTTCTGACATTCAGAATGTTATTAAACTTCAATAGGCTAAGCTTAGGGTTCACTGATTACACTTAGAGAAGCTGAATCCATTATTCAGGTTTTACATCATGTGTGTTTCCTGAAGCCAAAATCGCATCTGCACACATCTCACATGTGCATGATTCTGTGTGTACGAGTATGCATACACACACGCGCGCGCACAGAAAAATGCACACATGAAATAACAACATTTGAATATTTTTGCCATCAGTGAAGCCATGCTCTGGCTAATGTGAGTTTCTTCAATTTATGCATTGGACTTCTGGTTACCGGATGGTTGACGTCTAAAGATAGGAATACAAAGACCTAAAGTTGGATGCTGAGAATAGAAAGGAAAAAAGATTATTCACACACACACTGTATTTGCCTGCCTTGCCCAATCTGCTTTGGAGATTGGCTGGGAGTTAACCTGAGTTGCGACGGGAGGCTCCCCAACTTTGATCATTGTGGAAAGTAGCCCTGTTCCATAATCCCCTCATCTGTCATCCTGTCTGCTGCCATGTGGGTTGCCATACATCTCCGCCTCCCTCCCTGTCCCACTCTCAGTCTCCAGCATTTTTTTTTTTTTTTTTTTTTTAACTACCACCATCCATTTTTCCCTCAAGGCTGCCTCTTTGCTTCTGTTTGCTGAGAAGGACAGTTGGTGGAGCAAAAGGCAAAAAGCACAATTCAGGTTGCCAAATTTGCCCCTAACTTCAAGCAGTAAAGCAACTTTTTTATTCCCACAACAAAGGAGAAGCACATATCTCACATAGGGACTGTTAATCTTTGGAGTGCTGGACTTACAGGAGCTGGGTGTTGATTGACTATCTGTTTTGACCCTGAGTGACCCTCTGTATCTCAGATACATGAAAAGACCAATAAAGCTCCAGAGATGGATCATGACTCATCATACCCGAATACATTTTAATTTATATCGCAATCAAATGACATTATTATAGTTGTAAATCATTAGCTAATGGGATGAGTGGTGCTTTAAAACTGTATGACTAATAATGACCACATTTCATATTAAAGGCAATGCAATGTGCTTGACATGGTTAAAAAGTGCAAACAGATTTTTGAAATTGACATTAAAAATGTTAAATCAACAATAAAACTATTACAAATCTCAGCCTTATACACAGTAGAGAAAAAAGAGCTTTTAACTTGGATTTAAAAATGTTCACATTGGATGCTGACTTCAGCTTTTCTGACAGTTTTTTTTGCAGCAAAACAATTATAAGCAACTTCATCATGTTTACTGTGAACTCTGCGCTCCACTATCTGACCTGTGTCCATAGATCTGAGAGACCTGCTGGGTTCATACCTGACTAACATCTCACTGATGGATTCTGGAGCAAACCCATTCAAAATGTATATGCCAGCAGCAGAACTTTAAAGTCTATTCTGAGGCTGACTGTATAGTCGCTGACATGCAAGTATTTCAGCAATAACACTGGTCTGTGAAACAATCTATTTATATAGTGATGTATCAACACTATTGCACATTAAGTGGAAGAAAAATGTTGGCAGAACTTGAGCGAATAGACAATCTATGCTGGTTTTTGTACAAACAAAAAATAGGCTTGAATAATGAACAGAAATTCTTGGTTTGATTTATAAATGAGTAAAAACAAAGTGAAATGCAAAAGCATGTCTTATATTTAAAGGAGGAATTTTACTTGAGCAAGCAATGAGATGCAGAAATAAATCACAATTTAATCTAGGAGAAACCCACTGCTAGACCAGACTCGTGGGTGTTGCCAATCTGTCTGTTACAGTTGGTGTCATTGAAAAGTAATGAGATCATATACCAGGATAAAAAGATAAAGGTTATAAGATATCACAAGCTGGTTAGAGGATAAATTACAGATCAACAATAAGGCTTTAAAGCTAGGTATTGGTTTTTAATGGAAAGGTAATAAAACAATCTTTTTGTGGTTCACAATATTTCTAAAAACATTCCTTAGTTTGCTCTTGTAAATTAATGTATGTATTTGCTTTGGATGATGCTCTGAGGGGCACATTCACTATACTGTAGGTTTAGGGGTATTAAAACGTGTGCAAACGTCACTTCAGTCGCTAATAAGCCTTACAAACCTTAGGGATTCAGGAGTGCGTGGCTGCTGCACGTCGCAATGCGCCCTCACCCCATTTAGCGTGTTTCCCTCTGATGAATGTGTAGTAGACGAAGCTCACAAGGCGAGCAAAAAAATGGGAGGAGGACATGCAAACAAATTAATGCAGTTGGTGCAATGCAATTCATCAAATCTGGAACCGTTTGTGGCGATTGTTTTAGCACAGGGAAATTGTACGGCTGACAAGCAGGTGCAAACATGCACGTAGAGATCCCCTGTAGTAAATGTTTACACAAAACACAGCGGAAATGGAAAAAAAGGCCCCAGTTAACCTTTCTAGTATAAGAAAATAATTCATATAAAACAATAGTCAATATTAACTGCCATTGAATGAGAAAATTAAGTGTGAGTAAAGTGTGTGTGAGGGTGAGAAAAAGCTGGATGCCTGAAGTCCGGTATGTGTGTGTAAGCCAGAGGAAGCTCTGTGCGGACCTGTGTCGCTTCGGATGCACAGTTCCAGTGAGCTTCTGTGTCTTTCTCCCCATGTTTTGACCGTCAGTAAACTCTCATGTCGATTTGATGTATAATTTATGCAGTGATGGACCAATGTTCACATATGAGAGTGTGTGTCACACAGCGCTGCTCAGACCTGCTGGATGATGGTCAGTAGATTATCTTCAAATGGTGCAAACTGATTGACAGAGTCTGTTGCTGCATTAACTGAGATCAGTGGCAGATCAATAGGACTATTTTTTGTCCAAATCTGCCAATTTTTCACGGACTGATTAGGGCAAAGTTACAGGACCTGACGGAGCAGCCACATTAAATTAGTGGGGACACATATCATTAGGTTTTAAAGTTTAAAAAATAAATAAAATTATTTGTTTATTTAGTTTTCTACATTATTAAACGTTTGTGCAGCAGACAGAAGTCCATCTGCCTCTGCCTTAACTTCCTCAAATGTCACTGTGTGCATCTGTGTGCCTCACCTCTCCACTTTGAACAAGCAAAACTCTCATTTAAATAGGGCGGTCTGCACCACTTTCGCACGCACGCTAATCATTGCTGAAATCTTAGTGAATTCCTCGCAGCAGGTGAGGAAACTGCGTCACCAAAGGATTTAGGGACGC
Organism: Gouania willdenowi; assembly: GCF_900634775.1. Classification (NCBI taxonomy): domain Eukaryota; kingdom Metazoa; phylum Chordata; class Actinopteri; order Blenniiformes; family Gobiesocidae; genus Gouania; species Gouania willdenowi. Next base: position 24,280,430 of record NC_041053.1, on the reverse strand, counting down.
AACTGGTTTACCACCCTTCATTTCAGATCTTACTGAATTCGCCCCTTAGTGTTTAACTCGACAAAAGAAACACTAAAGACGTTACGTACCTTAAACACTTTAAATGTGGCATAGTCATTAATCAACATCCCTTTGAGCCTTCACCAGGACCTACACATTGACATGTAACTTATAGTCCCATGTCAAATAAAGAGAATGAGACTGAACGATGGTGTCTATAAATAAAAAAAAAAAATCATACAGATTTAATCTGACATGAAGTGACTGAAATGAACACATACAGCAGGGAGGCAGGTTGGGATTGCCACTACACTGCATAAAGCTGATAATACAGTATACATTGTTCTTAAATAATTAGATGTAGTAATAACAAAGGTGTTTTATTCACGAATGAGATATTTAAGTACTGCAACAGAAAATAACAGATCTATTCTGCTGTGTCACCAAATCTGATTTACAGGGAACATCAATAACTGATTGCGCCTTTAATTTGGTGTATTAAATGTAAAATTACAAATAATTTCAATAATGAAATTCAATTGGATGACTATTAAGCTATTGTTATGGATTTTTATTGTTATGAACAAATATTAATTTAATATTGAAGGAAATGTTGTTTTGCCTCAGAGCAATGCTTGGGTGAGTTTGATGTCATTGGTATTTGACATTATTAGATCCAACTACACCCTGGCCCCTTTTTTGATATAATAAATTCATTTCTCAATTTCCAGCAAATTCACATTGCAACTGTGAAACTTGCAACCATTTCTAATCATTTCTAACTGCACTTTGAAAAAACTATGTTTTTTCAATCCATCATAATTGTGTGGTGTAACTGGTGTAGTTGGCTGACTGTTGATGTGTGCCAGATGAAAAAAAAGATACATGCATGTGTTTGATCATAGCAACACTAAGTCTGTCCCTCTGGCATTTTCTGTGTTGCCAATGTGTCATTAGATGTTTTTGTCAGATTGCGTCCTACCGGATATGAGAAGAGCCAGAGGGCAGGAAGGATAAGAGATGAGAGGTGCTACGAGCTATAACGGTAAGTTCAGCCTTGCAGCTCCTCTGTAGGCGTGTATCTGTGCTTGTGTGCACCCATGTTCATGTTTTTTATCCCTGGTGTGTAGTAGCAGAGATAACTCCTGCAGCTGTTTGTGGGTGGAAAGGGCACACATTGAAAGACAATGAACAAGCACAAGAGAGGTCAGAGGAAACAGGTGAATTACAAAGGGACTCCAGAGATAGAAAATAATGAGGAACAGTTAAACTTCCATGAAGCTGGGTGCATCTTTTCTCTTTCATTTAAGAGTGAAGTAGTGTATTCAGGCTGTTCCAAGGAAAACCAGGAATCATGTCCCCGAGGGATTTCACTCTACCCACAACCTGAGCTGACAGCATCGTCTTCACCAATATTGATTACCTTTCCATGTTCATTTGGAAAAACAAGCCTCACTTGCAAAAATTACAAACAGACACTTTGGAGTTAAACTTACCTCCTTTAACAGCAAAATCACTAACACTAAATGGAACAAGGAAAACGAGAGTTTGGGAACAGACCTGAAGTCTGTAAAACCAATGAAAAACAGTTTTGGCAGGTAGAGGTTCTAAACTGAAACAAAGTGTGCATTCAAAATGCAGTCACTGTTATTGCTGTTGTGTGAAGGACAGGGCCCAACAGGTTTTGTTTTGATGTTGGTTGTTTGCTTAATTTAAGTCTTAGCATGATTTGTGATACCCAGAAGCAGGAAGAAACAATTTGTTAGTCAGCTTGTTTCACCTGGACTCATGAGTTTACACCAAGCATAAAGAATGAGACAAGCTATCAATGAAGTTAAAGTCTTAAAAGAAATAAACAGTTTTTGACTAAATTTTGAGAAAATGTGATATGAAACCAGCAGTTGGTTGGTTAGTGAGTATATAAGTCAACAACACTTTGCAGCTGCTCAAGTTCAGCTGGTGACAGAAGTACCTGGTGACTATCTTGAATACGTGGCAATTAGTGCTTAGTTATCTAGTGTTGTAGTACTCGAGACAGGTCTTGGTCTCGAGACCACATTTTGAAGGTCTTGGTCTTTTCTCAGCCTGGCCAGACTAGGGACGTTCTGCCAATACCAGCTGAGACCAGCACCGATCACTTCAGGAAAGATTTACAGAATTGTTTGTGCCCATCAAATGTATCTGAAAGAAAACTAAAATTGAAGAGATATCACTCTTTAATGTGTCATGGTTTTTACATAGATTTTTATAGTCTTGGTCTTGGCTTTTCTAGGTCTTGGTCGCGACTTGGTCTCATCTCCCAAAAGTCTTGGTATTGTCTTAGTCTCAATGCATTCTGGTCTTGGGCAAGTCTTGGTTCACATAGTGTGGTCTTGAGTACAACACTATAGCTAACAACACAAATGTTGCCATGTGAGCTCAGAAGACCATTAAACAGGCCTTTGTCTCCAGAATGCTACATCAGATAGCTGCATCTAGACACAGTCACAGAAGTTGAAAACCACAAATCATTTGAGCTGAAAAGGCTTTTTTGCCAAAAAGCCTTTTTGACACTTGGAGTTTACAAGTATTCAAAATGTTTGCATCATCTAAGCACCATGTTCACCTCTAGTGCTGCTTAAAGAGAGAAAAATAAAAACGTTCTGACATTTCTCACTCTGTTGTTTTCTTCTCTGAATAACAATCGTCGAAAAACTGAGTGCATTTGCTTCCTTGTTTGATAAAATAAAGGCCCACAGAAATCATTAGGTTTCCCAAAAAGCGAGAAAAGTGGGTTTTCTCACGGTACTCATTTTTTCCTCATGGTAAAAATTAAGGTACTTTATGTAGCTTGAGGTTATTGCCAGTTAGAGAGATGTTTGACCATACATCCATTATTTGAGGATAAATACTAAATCTTTCATTACGATAACTTGGAAAATAATGTTTTTTGTCGGCTATGATTTAGTGTGCTTGGTGTAATTTTCACACTATGTATCTTTCCATCAGAAATACACTCAGTAGGCCAACCATTTTTTTTATTTGGTAACTTATCAGTGTCTCCAGCAATAAACAATGAGCGAACTCTGCATGAGTGCGTGTCGCACGCACATCTCTGCCCATGTTTCCTGGGGACTGACCCTGCTGCTCATCAACTGCACTTATACAGAGCTTGTGCCTGTTCGAGTTGCAGTTTATTAGTGAAATAATGTGTTTCTGTGTGTGTGTCAATTAGTGTTGGAATTATGCTGGTGATGTTCATCAACAAATTTCTAATGAGAACAGGAAAGAATGAGAAACCTACACCTGGACACATCCTGATGACTATGAGCTCTCTGCATGCTTTTTCCTCCTTTGCACACATTTCTTGTTAAATGTCACACTTCTTGTTAGCTGTGAGCTAACTAAGAAGTGTGAAAGTCTAAGACAGGATAATCCAAAGTAAAAAAGATTCAGTTCACTTGTGAGGTCATTATCTTAATACCGCTGCCAAGGAGGAAATATTTTTTGTTGGCAGGATTACATCAAAAGTATTTATGGATTGTGACAACATTTTAAACAAAGATAAACCTTATGCAATGGAAAATTCCATTAGGTTTTGGAGGGGATCTGGATCAATATATTGATTCTGGATCATTTAAAAAAACAAAACAAATCCCTAAATCTCATCATTGGCGAAAATTCAAATCTTGGTTTGTAATTGTCTTTATGAAATAATACTCAGTTATGTGGGGTTGGCTCTTCAATAACCTCACCAATTTTCATTTCGATCGGATATAGATTGCGCATTTCACTGTGATTTATGGAAATAATGGGTGTGTCCATACATTTGGAGTGGACCTACTGTATTTTTATTAATGGAGACTAATCCATTAAAGTGGAAATGATGGTACCGTGATCAGGATCACTGATCCAGATAACTGCCAATATCTGACAAAGAAGATATTTGACATTTAGCGAGATATGTCATTTTTTCCTAAAAAAAGGAATTTATCGTCAATGACATTTATAAAATGAGTTAATTCTTAAAACTGACCATATTGCCTTATCTCATTGCTTTGTTTTGTAATTAATTCCAATTCTATATCCTTTCAAGAGTTATAGTGCACAGATGGACAACAACTTTTACCTTTTAAGGAGAAAGAAAATAATTTTATATGAAACGTCATCCCTTTGCAACAGGATTGTAGTATAAATGATACACATCTGACTTTTAAAATGTCCAAACTAAGGATTTGGCATTTAATCTTTTTTTTTTTTTTAAATTGTGTTTCAACTGTATTTTCGGGGTGTATGACCTGCCAAATGTAACAGTCCATCAATGGAATAGCAAACATGTGTAGAACATGCATTGTTATTGTTACAGCAATTTTATTAATGTCAATCCCCCCAACGTAGATGTATTAGGTGTGTGCGTAGAAACCCATGCATACTCAAGAACATGCAAACTCCACTCAGTTGCAGCATCTAAAACAAGTACTAAATCTGTTACATATTGTAGGCTGTAGCCCACGTACAAGGCTGTTATGTCATGTCTTACGATACTTTTAAATTTGACAAATCTTCAACCACAAGCCTTGCACATCATTCTGAACAAAAAGAATAACATACTGTTGGAAGGAATGAGGCATAAATCCACCATATACCAGTTTGACAGCAATGATTTAATGTTAGTGGGACCCAGAATGTTGGGGATAAAAGAATGAGAAAAGAGGAATTAGAAAACTTCTCTAACATTCAAATTGCTGGGTTAAAAAAAAAAAAAAGCCTGAAAAAAACGAGAAAAGAAAAGGAAAATCGTGTGACTGCTGCGACACCTCGAGAAAAAGAAGAAAGGGAGCAATGAAAAGATTCTGCAAAAGTGAGATGATAATTATACAGTACAGCTTTGGCTGTCAGGGGAGGAAAGAGAGGGTCCTCTCTGGCAGTTGATGTCACTAATCATTGGGTGTGACACAGCATGACACCCTGCAATCTCTAATGTGGCACACAGGCACCCAGACGGATACATAGACACTGAGGCACATGTGCTGCTCTAAAGGCACTGCAGCACACACCGACACGTTCTATATTTGTCATTTCATTATGATATCCTTCTTCCAGGCTGAGCAGTAAAATGAGACAACTGTTGCATGAGATGTTTCTTCCAGACATTTTCCTATTTATACACACCCGGGGTACAAGCATGCAAGAACTCATGAAATGCGGAAAGGAAAATTAAATGATAATGTTAAACTAACACAACTTTCAATCAGGCTTGTGATGATTTATGTGCAAGTGATTGCTTTTCTGACATCTCAAAGCTTGTGTTGGGAGTATAGCAACAAGGCAGTGTCTGATATATAAAAACACAGTTTTTTCTCTTCTCTGAACATGCACAAAGGAGGGCAGATCCTTTCAATTTGTAATAAATAAGCAATTCTCCAGCTCATCTCCTAATTCTGCATCAATGAAGCAAAGCCTGTCCTCGGGCATTTAAAGTCTGCTGTGGCTGCGTGCTTTAATGGATCGCCATTTTAACCTCTTCTTAAACTTTCTGTCCCTGAAGCTCTTTCTAAAGTTCATGGTTAGGAAACTGCTTTGATATGGAAGGACTCCAATAATAATGTGACAGTTTGATATATCAGATTTGGGGTTGCCATTTAAAGCAGTGAACAATTTGTATTATTACTGGTTATATTTTTGGGCCGATCTGTAAATTTATGTTAGTTTGCTTGATGAAGCAGTGGTAGGCAGGCTGCCCATTAGCAATAGCTTTTGTGGTAGGAATAACCTAGCATTGTTTTTGCAACGTTTCCTTATTTTGGTCATGTTTAGTTAAAGCTGTTGATGAAAAGTAACATAAAAAACTCACCTGTATGCCCTGCAACCCGGAAAAAGGAGGAAATGGTCAGAAAATGGCAGAGGTGAAAGTAACAGATTACAGGTACTTACGTTACTGTAATTGAGTTGCTTTAATTAGTATTTGTAGTATAGTAATTTGACTTGAAATTAAGTACGTTTTAAAAGAAGTAAATTAAATTTCTACACCCAACCATGACTGAGCAAATTATTATTTTTTGTGATTAATTTTTTTATTTCCGTTTCATGGTCTCTTCATAAACATTTACGAATGTAGATACACTTAGAGCCTGAGAATTTTTTTAAATTTTGAATTGAGTTCATTGTTGCTATTTTATTTTTAAAAAATTGTACATTTTGACAAACCTTTTATTTTATACAGATGCCTTTTTAGAAAATAAATTAAGTTCCAAATGTGCATCATTTGGTCTCTTCCTTTTTGTACAAGTTCTGTATACAAGGGAACCGTGGCAAGATTTATTACCAAAAATAAAGTGTGGGATGAAAATAACTAGTAACTTTTACTTTGAGTACTATTTAATTGAGTTACTTTTTACTTGTACTTGAGTGTTTTATGTGACTTACTTGTCGGAACGAATAGCACGTACCATCTTACCGAGAATTCAGTGAAATGACTCGGTTTCACTGAGTAAAACAAACTAAATTGTGCAACTTAAAATCGTAATCTACGCTGAATTGCCTTTGAAATGATATATCACACACGGCTATGTTGCGATAAAATAAGAAATTACCATTTCAAAAACGTCTCCAAGAGGCTCTTGACATCCAGTCATAAAATGTCTGTCAGATTACATCCCGATTCAACGAGCACTAACGGAGGAGTAGTCATTTTAAGAATCGGGCCCCCTGGCACCCTTGTGGTACATATGGAGTAATGGGCCCCATTCATATATTGGTATGTGTTGTCACGGCAAATTTGCGGTTGACCTCATTTGGTGACATGAATTATGCTCTATGTTGAATGATGTCCAGTCAAAGCTTGATGATTTTATAAAAAAAAAAGATTTATTATAAAACTAAATGAAAAGGAGTACAAAAAAAGAGTCCCATCCTGTGGGACGGAAAGGCTGCCAGGTATTAAGCAGGATGGTCCAAAAGGTCTTGTCCCCAGCTCAGGTTATACAGGACTGACCAACAGGTTCACAGTTTAAGCTTTATACAGATATGAGAAAAGGTCCCAACCCTGTAGGGAGGAGAAGGAGGGGGTCAGATGCCCAAGGGATGGAGGATGATGAAGACGTGTATGTTATGAGGAAGGCCTGCGCCACTGGTATCTGTCCTTGATAGTGTGTGTGCGTGTATATCTGCATGTGAGTTTGAGTTTGGCCTTGAAGGTTCAGGCCGGGGTTCTTATCTGTGTGTTAACATGACTCAGCTGTTCAAAAGTGCAAAGAGTAATGCAGTCATGTATTAAAACGTGACAAATTGTACACACGAACACACATTTGATGATATGATGATGAATATAATAATTGTCATAACAGTGTCAATGATTCGATACCACCGACTGTAGCAATATTTGACTCAAATAAATGAGAAAAATTATGTAATTATGTTGAATCACGTTTGAAATCAAACATCACAACGATGTTCCCATAAATTTGGAAATTACCGGAAATGGGGCGTGGGACCCCGGGCCCCCTAACCTTTTTCAAAAAAAGGGCTCCGTGATTCTCATCCTATTCATTCATAGCGTATTCATATCAAACTGAATACCAATCTAACGAGAACTAACGGAGGAGTAGTCATTTGACACGTTCGGGGTAATGGGCCCCATTTATATATTGGTTTGCGCCAATGATTCGTTACCACCAACCGTCATAATGTATGACTCGCAAATAAATGACAAATTGGGCTCAGAGCGTTGATAAATAATACATCCATAGGTTATACCTACCAAATTTCAGCCGAATCCGTTCACGAATAACAAAGTAGCGATTTTAACTAGTGCACACAACAAGAAGATGAAGATGAAGATGATGAAGAAGAAAGTGAGTGGCGTTTTGAGTCCGGTAGCCTGGCCTAAAAATTTCTAAAGTATTTCTACTTGAGTAGGATATATCAGTTGATCAAAAACATAGGAAGAACACCACCATGTTATCACGTAGTGGGTCACAACTCGTAAGTCTGGAAAGTGTTTAAAATTATAATACTTTCATTTTCAAAAACATTTCACGTTAAAGTTTATTTTCCTCCTGTGGCCTAAACTCAGCTCACGGGTCAATGTTTTCAGCAAAGTATCAAAGCATCCCTGAAGATTTAACCAATAAATCCTATAATTTACTAAATGTATCCTTTAGTTGTGACATGGTGTTAGCACAGGTAAGCTAACAATGTTTCACTATTAAATGCTTGTGTCCTTTTAGTCATTTGGCACCAGGAATTATCTCCTCATTGCACTAATGTCCCACTCGAAAGTAATTTCCTCAGATATCATTACTAATATAGTTTTAGAAGTCAAGACATCTGCCCAGAAGACAGCTGTAAGCTCTGAGTGTACATTCCCAAAGAGAGCACATTACCATAACCTCCCTGCTGCGCTGGGAATATGTGGATTGTACTGAATAATGAGGTCAGAGAATAATTATAAAGGTCAGAGTCTGTGTACCACAGTAAACCCAACATCATCCACGTTCTGGTTTTCAACACACGAGTGTGATAGAAGATAAAACGCTAAATCTGTCAGTGAGTTGAAGCAAGTTTGCTAAATACACGTCAGTGCATTGCATTTCCAAGGTCTTTTATGTTGACATATTTTTTCGTCCAACAGTTTGTCAATGAAACATTATTTAATAAGTCAGTGGATATGCTCAAAATACTGTAGGAATTCTGCTTCAGGCACAGTCACTAATTCCATGCGTCCCCCAAAGTAAATGCAAAAAATGATATTAAAATACACAAAAGAGCAAGAATGCACTAAAAAATACAGTAAAAGACAAGAAAAAAAAAAAAACTGAAAATACTCTAGATATACACAAAACTACTGCAAAAATTTACCAAAAGACAACTGAAATACACAAAATGACTCAAAAAAACATACAAAATTTACAGTAAATGACAACAAAAGTAAACAAAAAGACAAGAAAAACACCAAAAAATTACTCAGCAAACCTACAATACTATAAATAAACAAAACAACATCATAAAAACACAAAAAAAGACCAACTAAAAAACAAATAAAATAGATGCATAATATAACTCAAAAAGAGATACATTTTACAGGAAAATGACACTAAAAAACAACAGAAATGCACATAATAAACATACACAGAATGACAGAAAAAAACACAAAATTACTCTAAAATCTCTTTGTTCTTTCCAGAGTTAATGCTCAGATTGGTAATTATTCTAAATACTGACATCAATGTACATAATGTGGCCCTTTGATCAAATGAACACCTTTTTGTGGCCCCTTCCCTGATAAAAGTTGCCACCTCTGCTACTTATTTATTGGTTTCTAACAATTTGCTTCAACAGATTTTTTATTTCTTTTATTTATTTTTTTTAAATGTGCGCCACAGTGTCCATTTCTTATATTGATTCATTATCTTCAGCTTCTCAAAGATGGCTTTCCGTGCTTCCTGCAACAGGTTTGGCTACATAAGTACGTTATATAAACTGGTGAAATCAAGTGGATCCTTTATATGTGGCATTGTCTGTGTGTAAGCCCTAAGATGACCTGAGCTGGGTCTGTACTTTTTCTTTTTCAAACTGCATTGTTTGGAAAATAATACAGCCTTTGTGAGCATCTTCAAGGTAAGAGGATACAGAAGATAAATGGTGGCTTCTGGTAATAACATGTAATGACGCTGATAAAAGTCCTGGCTATGTGAAGCTTCTTTGTATACTGTAGGTCTCCTACTAGATTGACCACCATTTTCTTTGGGCTGCTACTTTCTGATTATGGGTGCATCCTGTGTGTACTAATCAATAGATTGTAAGTAAATATACATCTAGCCTGGCATGTTGTTTACTTATGTAATGTTTGTGACTTACATTTGTAAAAAAAACTAAACTACTGATTATAAAATAACTAAAATTGGGCTATATTATTTGGAGTCTATGTACATATCGGTATCAGGTAATATTATAAATTGAAAATGTATTGTTGGACAGTATTGGCACATCTGAAATACAATACCAAACATCCCTAAAATGAACTATCCATTATTCATTCACCACACAGAAACTGCTACGCCTCTGTCACAACATTGTGCATATCATGGTAGAGTCATCTGGAGTAAGGTAGAAAAAAGTACTTTTTGCAGTTAATAGTCTTTTATAAGGGTGGGGCTGTATTTCGTTCGACAGAATATCACCATATTGAAAACGTCACAAGCATACGCAGAGCTTGCAGGAGGGGCAAGTGGAGCATTGCTCCCCCAGTGGTCAAAAGTTTTACTTACAGTTTTCCCAATTTAATTAAAAAAAATACAATTCTCAATATAATCAGTCCCTCCAGGATTTTGCAGGCATTTTTTGTGATTGTTGCGGGCTGAAACGCCTGATTTCGCGGGCCATTTTTCCAAGAGTTGTGATAAAAAGTTGAGATTTTTTTTCAGCCCTAAAACATACATACATTCTACCAATTATAAATACATATTGAATACACATGTTGCGGGCATTTGGAAAAACAGCAATGCCGCTCCGCTTGATTTTGCGTTAATAGCTGCAATCGCAACATCGCAAAATCCTGGAGGGACTGTAATAATGTACGTAACATGCAAATATTTTAAGTGCCATAAAACACAAAGGATGTACAACATATATATAAGTTAGTTTGTTGTTCTACCTGAAGTGTGTAGTAAGTTTTCAGTGAAATGGCCCCAAACTTTTGAGACTTTAGGTTGGTTCTTCTTCCGTTGTGCAATTTTACTTCACAATGGAAATGGTTTAGCGACACTACTCCCAGCAGTTTATGTATGGTACTGTAGCAAAAATAAAGCAAAAAAATGTTATAAATTATGTTACTAATCATTATTGTATATGCTACACTGATGTAATAAAAAAAATAATAATAATTTGCCCCACCTTGGCAAGAATCTCAAACTTCACCTATGGTCACAAGATGTATTGTTGAAGGTACAAGTGGGGGGTGGGCATACCTTTCCATCCATGCTACATCTGTCCCAAGAGAGCTTGTCTTTTATTCTGCAGGAGATGTAGTCAATGATGCCCAATTGCTGCAGAAAATGTTGGCACAGTAATATTTTAAAAAGATATATATATTTTTGCAGAATATGTCCGTCTTTATTCTGGATTGTTTATACTTGCCACGCTGGGTGGGTGTGGTAGTGGAGGACACAAGTGCAGAGAAGGATGGAGGTAGGGGGCAGGTGTTCAAAAGTGGAGTCCATGTTTATTAAAATCTAACAAAAACCCAAATCCCAAAACTGAGGTATGTACAAAGAAAACTAGGAGTAGGGGGACAAAACCACCACAGCACACGAGGAGGCAACATTGACAATAGCCCAACCACCACTCTGTGTCCAAACACCTGATTGGGAACGAGCCTCACCTGAGGACAGAACATGACTCAGCTAATCAGTCACAACCCAAACACTGACATCACTGGGAGGAGGAGACATAAACAGGAAGACCTTTGTTAAAACACGAAACGAGAATTAGAATTGAAATAAACAGAAATACAAAAAGAGGACCACAAGCAGGGTTGGGGTCATTTATAATTGTATTTGTGTAATTAATTACAATTAGGGCATAATGTCAATCGTAACTGTAATTTTAAGAATCTGTCGCCATTGTAGTTGTAATTGAATCGGAATTGAGTTCAGATAATTGACTTTGTAATTGAAATTACCATGAAAATTCAATAAAAACTTTCAATTACAATTAAAATAAATGCATCACAGCTCTATGGCTTACACATAAGAAGTTAACAAATATTAAAATGTGTTTCATATTAAGTTTTCCCACTACTGTCCACACTCATACAGGTGGGGTTAGAGTTAGGATATAATACAATACATTTTTACAGAGTAACAACACTGTGAATGTAACTGATGTTTTGTACAAATACTTTATAGCTATTGCTAAATTTATACTCGTGTCACTAGTTGGGCTTTTACAAAAGACATTTTAATAAATGCACTAAAATTTTAACATAAAGTACTACATTGTACACACACACACACACACACACACACACAAAACAAAAAAAACCCTGCATACAATCATCACAACGTAATTGTATTGACTTTCAGGGGAAAATAATGATTAGAATTTATTTGCAATTGGAAAAAATAATGCTGGTTATTGTAATCATAATTGTATTGTAATTTAACATGGATAATTGACCATTTAATTGTAATTGAAAAATGTAATTGACCGCAACTCTGACCACAAGGGCTAAAGACAACACTAAACCAAACCAAACCTGATAATATTGTTCTAGAGGTTTTAAAATACATGATTAGTTTAGCATGAATTATCAGTCTCTGGTATGCGTCCAATTTGCAGAGTAGCACTGCATGCACTTTAAATTGGAAAAAAATTGTCCTTTTTATTGTTTTGTTGATTTTTATATTTCATATTACCTTGAGCTAAAAAAATGTATTATCTGTTTATAAACTGTATTTTAACTCTTCCCCACCCTTTCCATTTCCATTTCCTACCCTGACTCCCTCTTCCCTGTTCTCTTCCCCCCACCTAGATCTAACGCTGCTCATTTTCCTACCCCGACTCCCTCTTCCCTTCCCCCTCACCCAGGTGTAACACTGCCCTCTTTTTTTATATCCTCCCTTTAATCAAATCTTTCTTACCCTTCCTTAGTGAGGGCTGGTGATGGTCACAATTATGCAATAAAATAAATTAATTTATTTAATTTCAATAACAAAACATGCATTACTGTCTTTAAAAGATTGCACTTTTTGTAGTTGTAGTGATGACCTTTGACAGCATGTGCAGACAAAGTTAAAATACATGAATTAATAATTAAACTGTATTTTTGTCTTTTTTTTTTTCGTTTAGAGAAATATTGTCTGGTACTGTTGTTATTAGCCCAGTAATGCATGTCGTCCCACACCTACAATTTTACTCACTCGTCTGCTTTAGCAAATGATCAAATGTACTCATGCAAATGATAGTAATTAATTTCAATCACATGGAAGGGAGTGTGAAGGTGGTTTTTAATCAAATGTTGTCTCTAAGCACTTGTCAGTGTGACCCTGATGACGACCAATACGTAAGAAGAATTTTGTTGAGTCGAAAAGGTTCAGCTGGCTTATTTTTACGCTTCACATGCAACAAACAGGCTGATTCTTTTTTTTATTTTTATTTTTTTATATATATATCTTTTGGTTCAGTGAACATTTCCAGACAGAGGGAGCATTTTATCCTGTTTTGCTTTTAATATCGAAAGTCATCTTCTTTTTTGCCCAAGGCAGTGTGTGAGATTTATGGCTCCCGTGGAAATAAAACCACACAGATATCCACAGTTTTATTTCTTTATTCTGTTAAAAAAGCATGATGACTTCCTTCCAGGACACTTTGGTTAGAAAAAAATGACTCCTTAAAAGTCTGACTCCTAATATTTATATTCTTTCATATATATTTTAAAACTGACTCAGTCTTTTTTTTTTTTATTGATATATTTTTTTTTCAAATGAATAATCATTGACATCTTTTCCCAAACTTTAAAAAACAAACAAACAAAAAGAGTAGTAGTGAATCTGATGAACACTGTGATTGTGAACAGATTCCAGCAGTAAAATACAATGGAAATAAAAACAATTGGCAAATAGTCACATTGTGTTAAAATTCAAGCACTTGAAGATACCAACAGGAAATGCTTTAAAAAAAAAAAAAAAAAAAAAAAAAAAAACTAATTAAACCAAATCAAAAATGGCTTTGAAAAGAAAGAAAGAAAGAAAGAAAGAAAAAAAAACAAACACTTTAGCATCTACTGATTATTTAACATCTGTATGTGTGTATTATTTTTATTGTCTTTCAGGTGCCAGCTTCCTGGCACCTACCTCTTCGCTATAATACAAACACCTAATGTCCATTTTCAAAGTTTATTTGTTTTTGTTTTGTACAAATCTCGTTCTTTCATATAAAACATATTTCTGAACTTCGAGCCTCCGACAAAGAGTGCTGTGCTGTGTCCTTTACTCATCATCAGGAGAAGAAGACGACGTGGGATCATCTCCACTGGGGACAATAAAATAAAATAAAAATAAATCTACTATACTGTACTGAGGCAGAACAAACCCAGGAAGATAAAAGTCATTTTATATATACATAACAGATGAAGATATGTAAAATTTCAGTAAACTCTGGCAGGTCATATATCAGATTTGGTCTCTTTTTTAAAAAAAATATTAGAACAGAAACTAAAGGCTAAAAAATACATTGAAAAACAGTGGAAGCAGAGGATGAAATCTGCCCTGTACAGGTGCTTGGGTTTGGCTGTGAAATGAGAGGCTATAGCGTGCGGTACCTTATCTAAAGCTGACCTCTGACACCCGACAGCAGCAAAAATCCCATTTCAAACAACATCATAGAAAGTAAAATCACAGCCTTAGGACGCTCTCAGAACCACTGATACTTCTCTGGCCAGGACGAGGATCAATACATTTCAGGACATTTAAGGTTTTCTATTAGAGTCATTTTGACGTTGCCACTCTCCAAACATCTTACACTTTCTTGTAAAGATTTCCTGTTTTTTTCTGAATTGCTTCAAATCATCCAAGTATATGAAATTGCAGTGCTTTCCAGTGGAAAAGGGTGTGTAGGTGGAGGGATGAAAGAGAGATAGAAAGGTAGGAGGAGGACTGCGTCTGTGTGAAAGTGTGTGCACGCGTGTATTTCTGCAAAAGGCACGTAATGTACCCTTTACTAAGCCTCTGGCTGCTTGTGAAAACTGTTATTGGTTTCTCTAAAGCTTTGACAGCTTTCATCTGTAAGACTTCAAAGGATCAGGATGCCGATGGTCAAGATATTTCTTATTCTAGACAAATCTGATGCAAAGAGAAAGCTCACCAAAAAAGATGACTTTTTTTCGCATCGTGATATAATGTATTTAATACAAAAAGTGCCAGAGCGGACGTTTTTAACTCTGTTGGTAATTAAAAAGTCTTTCTCAGGTTTGTATTTGGAAAATTATGTGATTGAGAGTTGGATTAAAGAAACAAACCTTCCAATTGATTCATCTCATCTTCTATACGTGCTTTAAGGCTGGGATACACTGTGCAATTTTTTTCAATCGTTGTACTCAGCTCAAGCTCAAACTGTGCGACTCAATTGCAGAGTCTGAATGTGCGCAGCTCACGATTCATGTTCTCACACTGCACGGACCAACACTCTGACACAATCTGACTGCTCACACTGTACGTTCATACACGACACGTCGGGGTCTTGTTTCTGGAAGTGCAACGTGAAAAATTAGAACAACAACTCCGAAGCGTCACCATTAGAACAGACGAAAGAGAAGAACCCGGAAGTGGATAGACACTCGCAGCGATGTTATGGACCAGGAACTGACTGGACAGACGTGGGCAGTATGGTCCGTCAATTCTACAGCGATCCTACGGTGTTTGCGCATGCGCAGTGAGAGAGTATGAGGTAAGCCGGTCCGTGGCACTGCTTCAACTGTGCGCACATGTTTGATTTTCTTGTAACCATATGATTGCTGATCCAGAGCTTGTTGTGAGGTGGTAATTGCTTCTTCTGACCCCAAATACGTATACAACATGATGCACGACACATAATTTAGTCAAGACTGGGCTCGATCCCCAAAATAGAGTCAAAAATCGGATCAAAATGGGCCAAAAATCGGAGTGTACGCCCGCCTTTAGGGTCGTATTAGCTGCTGAAGCCCATCCCAGCAGACATAGGGCGCCATCAGATTTAACATGAAATACTTCTAGTTGGAAAAAACAGAACAATATCTTTTCTATGTGATATTCGGGGGACAATAACCAATAAATGAGCATATTAACTAAAGGGTTAGGGTTGTTTGAGGAAATCCATTTTCACAGCATCATATGGATGAATTGATGGCTTGTCATTTTATAAGAAACTTATAAGCCAGTCTTAAAAAAACAAATGGCATTTCCTTGACGTGCATTTTTAAAAGAAGGTTGAATAATAACTTTTTTGTTGTTGAAACTTTTACTCAATGTGATTGAGTAAACGTCTTCAAAAGTCTTCTAAACTACAGCTTCTGTTCCATTCTTTACATAGTTATAATTGAGGTGGTACGATGAAGACATTAGCCTGTACTGCTAAAATAACTGAAATATTCTCGGATTTTCCTTTAACGCCAAGCTAAGATTATCTCTCCCTGATTTCTCTCCACAAAACGAGCAATGCAGCGATCACAGTAACCTTGACTTACGATGAAGATGCACAATACAGTAGTTAACAGTAAAGCTGTCACTGTTTCAATTCCACCCTCCTTTGCAGCTGTTGCGAGAGGGAGGCTAAATTTCCATTTATAGGCCATGAACACAATGAGCAGGGGATAAGTGACTCCTGATAAATTAAGAGTGAATAAATGCACCCATTTGTTATTAGGAACTGAATAGAGCTGTAAATAAACCACAGTGAGCTCGAAAAATTTAAAAAAAATTTCTTCAAATCATAACCTAATTTGTTCATCTTTTTTCCATTCCACATGGACAGCAGAACCCCCCCTCCCCCCCCTGCTGTAACTATGGAAATGCAGTGAATGCCACAACAGTAGACTACAGTGTATGGTCACTCAGTACTGTACATAGCCACAAGGTATTCTATTTGTGTGCCTTCCATGTTTTAATAGAGGGTTAAAGTGAGCATTGTTTTTATGGATCGCAGTTGGGTCTCAAAGTAGAAAAACACTGGATTAGCAAAAAAAAAAAAACACCTAAAAGATCCAGCAGCATGTGTACATGTATCAGTGTAAACGTGCCTGGGTGCGTCGGCTTGTATGGCACCAAAACAAAGGCATGATGTGTAGAATGAGGTGTAGCAGCAATGCATTGCTATCGTAGGACGGTTAACGCAGATTTAAGCAGCATTAACCTTCAGATAGATTGAATCAAACTACGTCTTGACAAAAAACTCTTCACATATTACAACTGTGTAAACCATTTACTATCTCAAAATTTGGCTATGCTACACAGAACACTATGTTTTTTTTCTTTTTTTAAAAAAAAAAAAAAAACTGAAAGCAAAAGTGAGTAAATGTCCCAAAAAACAATATCAGATAATGGTGGCAGTCATAAGTTTTTGTGTCCTCTTCCGCCACATCAGTGTACAAACACATGCCCTTCCCCATTCAGAAACCATTTAGGTACGAGGTCAGAAGTGGAGGTGGAAAAATCGCACACGCAGACTAACATTAAGAGCTCCATCAAAATGGCACAGCGCAGGCGTTACAATAGTTTCTTGTTTTTTTGTTTTTTTTTTTTCACATTAATGAACGCTGTAAAAAATAAAACAAAAAAAAACAAAACAAAAAAAAAACACGGCCCCTGTAGACGACTTTTTTATTGCAGCACTTGGCCTTTCTTTTTTCTGTCTGTTTCAAACATCCACTTGTTGAAAATGTTCCACTTTGAGTGTGTAAAGAGCAATTTGAGGGGTGCCTTTTGGCAGAAATTTATGTTGTGTCCAAGTTGGGCGCGTTGACAGCCAGGAGAAAAAGGCGGGTCAAACCAGACAGCCATGATTTTTGAAGTTATCAGAGTCCAGGGGCTCTTTTTCCTGCCCTACCCTGCCGATCCCTTGCCACCAGCACGGTAACGTGAGGATCACATGCCGGAGGCACCCAGTCCCATGCTGGCGGTGTGGCTCATACAGGGCAACGTTTGGACGGTCTTGGGGAAGTCGTGAGTGAGGATTCTTCCGTTCTCTCCGCCACTCCTGTTACCGCTCATTCTGGTCAGGGTGGAGCAGCGCATGGCGTCATTGATGGATTGCTGTTGAAGAAACAGATCACAGTTAGTCTACGGTCCACATTTAGATAAATTGCACAAATGGTATAAAATATGCACTATTTAGCCCTTTTAACCATCTCAGATAGAGTTATGCTAACTCTGTGGAGGAGTTTACCTTCTCATACATGTACAGTAGAGTGGTTCACAATATAATGGTGCAAAAAAAAAGTTTTCCAAATGTTGCCAGATTACATTTTGCCTTGTTAATATTGATATTTTTAACATCTGTACCAAAAATTGGGCCAATATAACATCTGTAGAGGATGGCACACTTTTTCAGAATCTTTATTGCTCAACTAAAGAATGCATAACTTTCACTGATATCAGACGCTTTAACGATATAAAAGGAAGTATGATCATGAATAGTTTATCCCTGTATTCATAATAAATAAGTAAGAATATTACATTCAAACACTATTCCTGAACATAAAAAGAAATTAAAAAAACGTCAACATTGTTCCGCCCCTAAATGTGCAGCGATTCACTCAATTGTTGGTACAGACGCTTACAATGTCAATGTAAACAAGGCAAACTGCGATCTGGCAAAATTTGGTGAAAATGTATTTGTGAACCACCGTAGTGTACAGTCGGTATGTTGTGGTTTGTAACTCAAGTTGTCAGAACCATTAAGGTGTTTGATAATTGTGGGTAGGAAAGTACTGTGCTCGCCATTAGTCACTTAACCATTTACTCAATTTTAGCATGAAGGAGCAGACCAAAATGTGAAAGTCAAGACTTTACCAGTTTAATAGCTGCGAATCATTTGTATTTCACAATAAAATCCAATGGATTTGAATGCTGATTTCATCGTGTGTAGGTGTGTGCATCTTTCGTGTGCCCATTGCTCATGCTGATTAAATTGGGCAAAGTGAGTGCAACTGGTAAGCGCTACATGAGAATTGGAGAATTATGCCGGCGTATAATTGGAACGGTGTTGTTTTTTCTTTCAAGCCAAACAGTACAAAAACACGGTGAACTAATAGGCTTCTTGCCAGTCTTATCAGCATACTGATCAGGTGCCTCTCACTGGCTGATTAAAACATAAGAGATTCACACAGACGATCGCTCCTTGTCTTGGCCCTGACGTGATATTTTTCTGTTTATCCAGTTCCCCTAGGGAGTTTAGATGTTGGAAAAAAATAAATCAAAGGCTGTCGGTTGTAAATTGTTTCATGAAACAGACGGCTAACAGTTACAACATCACCACTACTGGAGGAGAATCCGCACATCTCTCAATGACGTACAAATCAGCACAACGTCCTTACTTTGACATCTCCTTGCATACAACAGTTGAAGTTAGACGGGTCTTGGTTAAAGCAGTGATGAAAGACATGCGAGCCATGTCGGACCGACCTCATGGTATACATATAAACGATGTTCACCACAATGGGCCCTGCGTTTGCAAGACAGTCAGCAAAAGAAGAGGATAGAGCAAAGGAGCAGGAGATTTGCTCCGAGAGACAGAGAAAGATAAATGTACCACTGTGATTTAAATTGCCTTTACACCCAAGCTCCAAAGTAAAATGTCTGAAACGTAGGCTTTTTATTATTGGAATAAGTGAAGTAATGGGATTTGACAAGAGGACTGTGAGGAACATCTTGTCAACTGAAATGAAAAAGTAAGAAAAGTTGTTCTTTATTCAAAGAAAAAAAATATTCACCCTTATCCTCGAGGCTATATCGTGGAAATGGGGACAAATTCCTCTGTGATAGTAGCAAATCAATGATGGCAGTTATTTCTTAAATATTACAATTATTGTTTAAGGTAGTCTTAACAATTTCTAAATGTTACAAAATTAACAAGGTTAGACAACGTGCATCAATTGCTCTTGTTCAGAAAAGCCAAAAGCGGTTATTAAGCATATGTTGGCCCTCATTTATCAACCATTCATATAACTTCAGATCTGTGCGCATGTTGTGTGTTTGACCATATTCAAGCAAGTTTCGGTATTTATAAATTCTAACGTGTGCGTACGATACAATCAGATCTCGTGTACGCAAGTCCGAGTGTGTGGATTTGTAGTAGTTCAGCAAGACTGAAAATAAAGTAATACAAACCTCAGCTGTCATTTAAGCATAAGAAAACACTCATTCAGAACAGATCTCAATGGATTAGTAAAGCAAACAAAATAAAAAAAAGTTTTTAAAAAAGGCCCACGTTATTACCGATACCACTTTTTTGGTTTTCCTTTCACGGAATACCGTGTAACCCTGCTAATAATTCCTCCATACGGCACATCACTGGGGGCTGTACAGAGGAAACACTGTATGACCTCATTCATGCTTTTAAATATAAATAGTTGAAAATTCTATAAATGCGCTGCAGTAATTGGTAATGTCATGAATTAAAGGTGACCTTTTTAGGACATAATAAACACAGACAAAGGACAACATTTAGTCATTTTTAAGATTTTTTTTTTAAAGCATTTCAATCATTAAATTCTTTTAATGTGCTATTTATTGCCTAAAGCTTGAGGACTGAGATCAATATACAGTACTCAGTGTCATATCCGTGTGTCTCCAGGGTCTCTGTTGTAAAGTTGCTCACTGCGCACACAGGGGGGCAGACGTCACCTGCTTACTAACTGGTTCCCTTCCACAGAGCGTTTAAATGTGCTTCTTAAATTCCAGTTGTTTTCACACGTTCAAAAAGCACATTTATGTTTTGCGCCACATCAGATTTAATGATGCCAATTTTCATCTTGGAAAAACTTATTTTCCTGATCATTTTTACGCTGGGACTGGTCAGATACGAATGTTTCATGGATCACACGTTGGTCCTGTCGTATGACCAAATGTGCACTCGTTTTCATGCAAGGTTGATAAATGAGGGCCATTGAGTCGACACACATGATTTTGTGTTCAATCTAATGAAGTAAAGTTCCTTCTTTGTATTTCATTTATCACACAGGAAGTGACACCCATAAGCAGGAAGTAGCGAACAACTAAAACAGCTGAAAACTAAGTTAATGGCGTAAAGGCAACTTTAAAATCAAGTGATTCATGCCCACGGCAGGAGATCAGTGACATAAAGACCCAAAGCTGAGGGAACGGTACAAGAGAGATACAGAGGAGCGTTTGCACTGCGGTGGAAGCCGTGAGAGGCCCTACTGTGATCACGGTTAGATGGGCAAAAGGAGGGGTGGAGGTGGATGTCATCATCATTATCATCATCATCATCATCATCATCATCATCGAGCCTTGATCACAGCGTTTTCCTACCCCGTGGCTGTGGTCTGCCTTTATATCTTAACAGTGTTGTTGGCGTACACGCCGTAGCTCTGCAGCTCTGTGTAGGGGGCGCTAGCACCACTGTCTAAGGCTGAGCAGTGAAAGGCCTGAGCGGCCGAGGCGGCGGCTGCCCGCGCGGTGGACACCTTCATTCGGCGCGACTCGGTCCGTGACTTGTAGCAAAACTCCACCAGCGCCACCAGCATGGCCAGGCCCAAGCCTCCAATCAGGATGTAGAAGACTCCTGCCACATTACTGAGGCTAAGGGCACTCGTCTTATCCTGTATTGAGGAAGGAAGAGGAGCAGAGAAAAACACTTAGGCGTTTGTGAGGGATCATGACACACATTAGCAACACAGACTAATTCATGCCCACAAAGACGAAAAACAAAGCAATTACAAAAGACAGAAATCACCAGTCCACAGACCAAAAAAAAAAAAAATATATATATATATATTTTTTTTTTTCCATTAATTTTGAGGCCTGTTTCACAAAGTAGGATTACAATAATCAGATGGACAATTTTGATTATAAATAGAACATTCACTCCAAACATCACTCCTTGAACATTAAGCTTCAGATAGACTTTTTCACCAACACAAACTGATAGACGTCCCTCCTAAATACTGCATAGTATGAGTGCTGCAATTCAAAATTATATTGGGCCTTTACACAGGAGCTCTTTGTATCAACCGGTACATTAATGACTTGATTATCAGCTTTACACAAACTATGAGCTGAATTCTGAAAGTAATGACTTGTTTTTTATTTAATCTGAGATCAGACCCATGTGTGCATAGGGCAGATTTCTGGTGATTTATCTCAGCGACTCCAATCTAAATGAACAGAGGGACCCGTAATGAAACACCCAAAAACTCATTTTTTTCTCTAAATAACTCGCTTCAGGTCTTTTTTGAAAGGGTATTAAAACATTTAATCATCACACCTGTTAGAGGATTATAGGACGATCGAGGTCGAGGCTGTCTTTAAAAGACAAAAAAGTCGAACATAGCAGGAATTTATCGTCCGTCAGACTGATTGATCCTTGTTGTGATGTCGGTGAAAAAGTCTACTTTGTCAGAATTTATTATCATAGCTCTGAAATATCTGTAAAGGTGCTAAAATGTATCACAAGTTCCATTTGTTAGAATATGAATTTTACCTCTGGTTTTCGGATCTGAGCAAATTAAACAAACAGCTATTACATTAATATCATTGTGCAACAATTATTAAAAAATAACTCTGTTTATTTATTTTATATTGAAAACTTTTTCAATATGTGATCCACACCCAAAGCCGTTTCTGGCTATATGTAGATGAAGGCCAAACTTGTCTTGATCTCTTATATACTTATATATATAATTTTATTTTATTTTATATATTTTACTACATACTGTATATACAATAGCTAATATTCTACCGTGATGTTCTTGCACTCAAATTTTTAAGTTTAGTTTTATTTATTGGCAATTATTTTATTTTTTTTATTTCACTAAGCTACATAAACTAACTTTGCTTAACCTACTTAGTGAGACAGACCTCATGCAGTAAGAAACAGACCCATTGCAAAATGAAACTGTAATTCACACATGTAAATATTCCATGCATAGTTTTTGCAAAATCAAAATCATCAAATAAACGTCAGTATGTCTGTGAGGTTTTCAGTCATCTAGGACATTTTCAATCATAGTCACTGAAATATATCTACATCTACATATAGCCCAGTATATTGAAAACTGGAGTGCTCTGTCTATTCTTACAAAAAAAATTCCTGCAGATGAATCTGTATGTACTTTTTATGAGTCAAAAAGACAGGACCAGGACAGATCCATGACCCCATTGTGAGGTCATCACAAAGTGACTCATGTCATAATCTATAAACTTTGCCTCTTTTCCTGCTTCTCTAAACTGTGTTTCACTTACTGCCGCACACACAAAACTCACTAACATGATAGAAACAATAGGACCTTCATTTCACCCGTTTGTGGTCAAAGTTCCGCGGCTGATTATTGCAAATAATTGTTGGAAGAAAAGCTATTGTTCTGCTGCTTTATTTACATATTTTCTGTTAGATGTTTAAACAAAGATGCATTATTATTTTAATGCCAAATTTGAATTTAAATATTGTATCCTTTTAGTTTTCTTTAATAACAAAAATATGTTACTCAAGGCATGAGAAGGATGTTTATGACAGTATTTTACAGTGAGTGGACTAAGATTCGGTTTGTTTTCAGACTGAGCTTTTACAAAATGTCATAAACTTTATGAAGATCATACAACTCAGATCCTAAACGTTCTCGTCTGTGACCAAACCTGGAAGATGTTTTAGGTTAAATCTATGTGTAAAGTTTTTCCGCCATTGTTTAAATAATAAATAATTTAAAACATCTAAAGTCTGGAATCATTAAAGCTAATATCTGGAGTTTCTGAGAAATGTATGATTAAAAAATACCTAACTACAGTAGTCTTTTACTATGGTCTACTGCTGGTGGTCATTCATATACATTAATGTATATAAGTCCCGCCTTTGTCCTATAGACCCTTATACAAATGGAAACGAGCGCCGTGATCGCCCAGCCAATAGGCTTTGACTTCCTGTTTTTGAGACTGTCAATCAAAGTGAATGCAGAACTGTGCACGGAAACAAGGCCGCGCGTCACAACAGCCAACAGGTAAATATGATTTTGGCTCTTACCTGACCCATAGACCTATATCAATGTGAACCGATGCGACCTTGTTATGTTCCGCCATGCGCATGCAGAAAAGTAGAGGCGTGGCTTCTGGTAGATTGGCAGTGGCAGTGGGAGGAAGTGGAGCAGTTTAGGGCGGGACATCGAGACGTTTCTCAGAAACTCCGGATATCAGCTTTAAACATGGGACGCAATGTTAAACTGTCCTTTGTGCCAATGTGACTTAAAACAAAACATGTTTATAAAAAATATTAAAATCTGTACTTTGTTGATTAGGAAAAAAAAGAAAAGCAATACTTTAATATTTCTCTAATTACAATGAATCCCCTACATAATTTGGAGGCAGAATGGTACTAAACTATTAATCTCAACAAGCACAGAAAAGGAAGATAATCACATCTTTATTACATCACAAGGCCAAATAAAGGGATTTTCACCAAAAACCTAAAGCTGCATTGACAGGATGTTTACTCAAAGCAACATCATTCATGCAAATTATGCGGCATACTTAAGGTTTTTCCAGCAAAATGACCAAGTTTGCATATATTCATGCACAATCCTAAATGAAAAAGGTCAAGGCAGGGTCGACAGCAAAGCTCCACATGCTTAAAGATAACATAGCCATAAACTATTGTTTCTATGGCATTTTTTTCTCCTAGACTGTTTGATGTTTAAAGAAAAATACTTTTGGATAAATATGAATATTTCATTCACAGCACAAGCGGGGGTATAACAACATTATATGTGTGTATTTAGGGTTGTGCAATCTATACTATAAATAAACCAATGTTTGTCTTTATATGTAATTCAACCTACTCTCAAACACAGAATCTATTTACACACAGCTAATGAACAGTGAAGCTCCGACAACACAAACTCATCATTAGGGAGACACCAGAGCAGTACTGGCCCAAATATAGGACATGTTTTGTGAAGTCATTTCTCATTGTGTGAATGTAAGTAGTTGTTTGATCATTAGCAATACCTTAATGTACTTTAGACCTGTCTTATTGGCCATACAGTGAAATGCATGTTGTTACGATTTAATACAGGCAAGAATTGTAGCAGAGTTTATGATAATTGCTTTGTACAACCCAACATTGTGTTCGTAAGCTCTTGAGTGCATAGGAATCGTTTGAATGTAATAATAACTTCCCTCTAGGATTCTTAATATAGAAAACCGAGGAATTTAAAGCACTTCAGAAGTTGATGTGATTCGTGTTGGAGGGATTTTAAATATGCTGCTGCACGCACTTTTCTTCTGCCAACCTAAACATATTTTCAAGTGCGTGAAGTTTTTTCTCAATCGGGAACCTTCAAGGAAGTCCATTTGCCTTCACAAAGCATTCAGACACTGAGATAAGTATCTATCAGTCCACCTTTCTGATAGGGATCCTATACATGGGCCAGTACAAAAGGACTGCCAGGTGCTGTGGGGAAGCACTGCTCAGTCCCAGAGGCCGAGGGCTGGGGTTGGGCTCTGGTTTTAGGAATCGGGGCAGGGGTTGTGCTGGGAGATGCTTTGAGGTGACAGGATTTAAGATTGGAGACTAACCTTTCTTCCGGAGTCCTTGCTGCCACACTCCCCTTTATCGTACCACCATTTGTTTTTCAGTTTGTCTAAGACGGCTTGCTCATTGAGTTTCAACACCGCTAGGTTTACTGGGATTCTTCCAACCATAAGGAAATAACATAAATAACATATTGTACCATGTTATCTTATGTTATTCAGTCAGAAACACACAGCAGCAAAAGTATACATGAGCTACATAATCAACAAAACAAGCAAAAACACACATCGATCTCACAACCAAACAAATAACATAGCATTAAAAGCATTAGAAACATTAGAGTCAAAGTGATTTGCATTAATACTCCATCTGACTTGTTTGATTGGCTTCTTCATACAGTAGATGTGTATTACTACATCACTTTGTGTAACCGGCACACAATTCTCACCTTCTCATTTGTGGCAAAATCAAATTATTCTGAGTTAGAAAGTGATCTCACAGAAGGCTTGCTTGGTTTAATTAACCACTGAATTTGTTCGTTCGGTCCAAATGGTCCGAAAGGTTGCCACTCTGTGTTTTTCGGATGCATCCTTGCACACACTGCCACTTTATCTCCTCCACAACAACACAGAGATTGCGTGTTGTTTTCCTTGAGTGTGGAACATGCCGGTTACCCCTCCCCCTTCCCAGCCCACCTCCACTCCCAGTGGTGGTGGTGGGCTACCCGCAAGGTTTATCAAACTGGCTCTGACCTTGGAGTCCCCGCCCCCGCTGCCGCATTCTCCCTTGTCGTACCACCACTTGTTTTTCAATTTGTCCAAGAGGCCCTGCTCGTTCAGTTTTAACACTGCCAGGTTTACTGGGTTTCTTGAAAATAATATAGAACGATAGTCATTAGGAAACACTAGGGGACAGATATAAATGTACGGCGGTGGTGATTATGAAAACACTGACTTGATATCTGAGATTCTCCTGTGATTTGTGACTGATGTGAAACAGGAGTGTTTTTAGAAGCACATGATAGTCGTTTACTAGCATGAGGCTGAAATACTGACGACCTACTGTATACAGTAAGGGCGACAGGTTTTACCAAGCAGGGGCCTCGGAGAGAGAAGGAGCATTTTGATGGTGCTTTGGATGCAGAAAACTCTCTAGAGATGGTCATTTCTATTTAGAGGGTACCTGTAGTGAAAATGTATAAAACAAAAAAAATGTGTTTAATGTATTATGTAAGTATGAATTTTTATGCGTGGTTTCTTTTTTTTTTTTTAACATTTTATCATTAAATGTCCAATAGCTCGTATTTACCCATAATAAAACATATTCAGGTCAACTTTCTCAAAGCCTATTTTATTAGGAAACCAACTGTTTCAGAACATCTGATTTCAACTTCATCTAAATCTAACAATAACACAAGCAAGTACGTAAGCGATGAGACAAATCAGACAAAAATAACTGGGACACTCAGATTAACACTAAAAAAGACAGTTTGACCAAAATGCACAAAATCTAAATCATTAACAAATAAGAATAATTCAATTTTAAAAACGTAATACACATTAAACAACTCATACACATATACCTAATGAATCAAATAAAGGAGACACAATAGATCCCTAAATGATACAGTAAATAATAATGACTCAATCCATAATCTTGAACATAATTTGTATTGCTTTATATCAACAGTAAGTGTCATCTTTAACTAACTGTAATAACTGATCGTTTGATTTGTAAATGTGAAACATCTTCTAATTAAAAGAAAACTGTTAGATATAAACTTTTGAAAACTGTGCTTTGACCTAAATAATTTGTGTATGTCTATATAGGAGTGAGCCGACCCTGATGCCCACAGCTGTGCACTAGATGAGTGAATGTTTCTTCTATTGATTTGATATTGGTATTGATTAATTTTCAATACCAATAAAGTGATTGATTGATTCAGCAAAGCAAAAACCTCTGACTACAGTATGTCTCTGTGTATACAATCTCAGGAACTGATTACGAGAGAATCTCAAAACTCTAACAATTACAATAAACAAAATATGTGCATCTTTTTATATATAAAAAAACACATTAAAATGACTTTTTAGACCATTTTTATACCGTAGGGCATTAAAATATGGACAGCCACCATTTTGGACAGGATATGACGGCCTGATGTTTTAAAAATATGTTGCATTGTGAGAGGTAGATGCGTAACAGGTCAGTTTATATTGTGGGAAGTGTAGTTTTACTGTTAGCTATAGGCGCTAAGAAGCTTTGTCTATCCACTGCCTCAGTGATAAAAGTACAGCATCCAGGTTGTAGAAGATTAAATATCACCTTTCTCACCAGCTATCTCCTTCTTGTATGCAGCCCTACGCCAACTTAGCATGTAGCATTAGCCAAACGGACAGTGCTGTTAAAGAAGGCTGTACAGTTAGGTGTCGGAAGTGCACAAATACAACTAGCAAATGTGATAAAAGCTGCGTGAAAGGATATCTGTTCATTGAAGGGAGGATGTGCCGAGGATAAGCACCTGACGGTAGCGAAAAAGAAAAGGTAACGACTCAACATTTCGTCACAAGGAAGTAAGAGGTAACAATGTGGTGGGGGTGGGATTAGTGGAATGACACCAGTCCATGTAAGCAGAAACTCTGAACATGTATGTTTATAAGCTGCATTGAGATTTTCTATGAAGAAATTCTGTCTTGACAACTTTGGCTTGGTGCTTATTAGCTTAGATCATTAGCTTAGCCCATTAGCTTAGCCCACAGATTCCTCCCAGAGCAGCTCGGCTTCAAGCGGTCCTCGCATATCACCAAATTTAGTCTGAAACGAAAAAGTTGTGTATTATGGAGCCAACATCTGGATAACTCTGATTTAGTGTCGTTATTTGGCTTAGGCTTTTTCCCCTTGTTGTTATAGCAACCATGAGCTTTACACTGCACCACTGTTCATAAACTGTAGACCAACAGAACACTGTTGCCTAGCAACAGCTCACAGGAATCAATAAACGTGCGTCATATCCTGTGCAAAACGGCGACTCTCCATAGTTTAAGGCCCGATGGTATAAAAAGTCCTTTTAATATGTTTTTTTTTTTTTTTTTTAACAAAAAGGTGATACATTAAACATATTTTTTGTTATATACATTTTTACTACAGGTACCCTTTAACAGTCAGTATTCACATTATTAAGTTAACTAACAAACAAACAAGGTTTAACCATTAACAACTTTGTGTGCAAGAGAAACCAATGCTGGGATAAAGTAAAATGAATGTGGCTTAAAAGTTACTGTATTTTCACTTCCTCTCAATATGTAGCTACTCAACTGTAACAGGGAAAGTTTGTAACCATCAGTAGATGGAGTCTTCATCTAAAGCACCCTCCCATGGAATGATCTCCTTCTTTCTGGTGGGTGTGTGCGTGCATTTCCTAGAGCTGACAGGCGGAGGACAAAAACTCTTTCCATCCACACAGAAAGGCAGAAGCTGCAGGCAGAATTTGCATAAATGAATTAAAGATTACAGCCTGTGCCAAACTCCTTTCCCTCAAATTAGTGTTAAATCTTTTGTGCTGCAATGATTTGATATGGTAATATTCTGCCTTTCGTCCCAACGAACCGGAATGAGTTTTTATACCCAACATTGAGTGCACCACACAGCTGTAGGGAACACAGGTTTCCTCAGGGCCGGTAAAACCTCCCAAATCCTTTTTTTTCAGCCCAGTAGAGTTGGAAAAGACAAAAACACAATATGGATGTTCAGGAGGCCATTGGTTAGTTGGAAATGAAGGAAGCAATAATACATTAGAGCGATGGGTTAATGTACCAAGCATGTGGCTGGATGGACGTACTGTAAGTGTGCACATGAAGGAAGAATTGGAAAAAGTTCAAAGAAAGATTAAAAACGATGGGGCAGAACGTGCTCTCAGAAGACAATCCTGTCAAATGTAAAAAACGTACAAATCTTGTGAGTTTCAAAGTTGATCAATCAAACCTGCATTGCCCAGAATGTATGTGCACTTTGCATGTTCTCTCCAGGGTTGCTTGGGTTTTTCCTCTCAACATAATTGGCGTCTATTGGTGTGTGACTGTGATGTCTTTACGTGTTAACCACGTTCATACAGCTCTTTTAACTCATTGTGACCCTGCACATGATGAAGCAGGTACAGAAGATTATTAATTTATCTATAAATCTATAAATAATCCTGCTCTAGGGGGCTTGGGCGGACAACGGAGACTAGCCCAGTTAACACAGGGCACAAAATGGGGTACACCCTGGGCTGGTCTCCAGTCTATGCAGTAAGCACACATTTACAACAATGATTCAATCCAAGATTGTAATGACCAAACTCCATGTCTTTTGGCTGCAAGTGGACACTTATGTTGAAGCCCCACAATAAAATAAAACTATGCTTCGAAAGATTGGGGTTCAAACCTATAAGTATAACCTATTCTGTGCAGTGCTAACTCCATCACACACTAAAAAGTGGGAGAAATACTTTTATTATGAAAAACAATGGTTAAATTTATATTTTACCTCTGTCATTCTTCACATGGAGTTCAAGATCAAAGCTAGATTCACTAACTTTGTGGTAACGATTAGGGGCGTGAAAAAAAAATTGATTTCATGATATATCGCGATTTTTTTTGGGTGCCAATTATAAATCAATTTTTTAATTTAAAAAAATAGATTTTTTTTTTAATTAAAAAAAAGACAAAAATATAATTTTTTAAAGTCATATTTTAGTGTATTTGTGCAATATTTCTTTACTTTATTTTATGATGGCAGTGAGTAATGCCTGCAATATTTATGTATGCACAGACATTTTATTTTCATATAATCTGTTCAGGTCAGTGTTTAAACTGACACAATAGGAGAAATTATTTTTTATTATTTTTGTCCATTGTCAGTAACTCAGGGTGATTTATCCTTAATGTTCTCACTTACAGTTGTTCCAATGCCGTCATCATGTTGTCATGGTTACTTTGAGACTTCTACACAGTAGTTTCAGTGAAAAGAAACTTGTTGCACTTTGTTTCATGATGACAGTGTGTGTGTGTGATGGCCGGGCCACACAGAGGTAACAACTACTAAATCATTTGATGATTGACACTGACATTGTTCTCTGTCCCTTTAAGAAGAACAGAGAGGTGGCGAGGGGCTGGCCTGGAGAGAGCTGGAGGCGGCCTTAAGTGGACCAGACCATTGCAGAGGGGGACTGGGGTTAAGGGGGCTGTGTTTGTCCATTAGTTTTGGTTGTTTATCCCCTGTGTTTCTGCTTATTTATATTTGGTATATGGTCCAAGCTGTATTTAAGTCGACTCCTGTCTCATTTGAGGAGGTCAGTTTGTTTGTGTCAGTTCTCTTTGCACATTCTATCTTAAAAATGTTACATTATGTTGACCTCTTTTATTGGCCTGTGTTTGTCTGTGGCCAATAAAGCACCTTTTTTTGAAATTTAAAGCTTTTGTCTCCTTGCCTCACTGCTTGGCCCCTAACAGTATGTAACACTGCATTTTCTTTTTTTCAGTGAAAATGTGCAAAAAAACACTAGTAATAAATAATAAATAGGATGTTTTGAAGCAAATAGTTTTGACTCAATTTGTCCTCTGAATGATCAATATCTTATGATGAACATATGCAGCAACCTGATTTTTTCATCTCTATGTTTAACATTGATATTAACTGGGTAGAATATCGCGATATCGTATCGCGACCCAAGTATCGTGATACATATTGCATTGCAACATCCTTGCCAATACTCACCCCTGGTAACAAATTTGAGAAATTTAGAAATGTGACATAAAAAAAGAACAGCTGAGTACAGCCATATTTTTCTACACAGTGCTCGCACTGGTTCATTAGCAATGCATTGCAGGTGTGATTGTTCTCAATGGTGTCATTCCCATATGTTGAAATGTGAAAGAACTGCAATGTTAGCTCTTTTTTGTTCTTCTTTCCATGATTAAAAGAACAAATTGAACGCACTCATCCAGTCAGGAGTGTTTATCTGCTCCCTCTCAGACATATGTGAATGACTGTAACAAGCTGAGAATACCATGCGTCAAACAGGTCAAACTGAACACAGAGAGAGGGCGATAATGGGGGCCATCCTTGGTTTCTTTCACTGTTACTGATTTACAGTTTTAGATCCATTAGAGGTTACGGACAGAATTAATTCCACCACTTCTTATCACTGACACAGCTTTTACTTGATGGATGGAAGGTAATTTGTACAATTTGTAGAAAAGAGCATATGAATGAGGGTTTCGGGAAACAGTTCTTGTCAGTTAAATGACCTCTAGCTGTCAACCAGGGTTAAACTTTAAATGAATCAACGAGGTGTTGAAAAAAAAAAAAAATAAAAAAAAAAATCTTCCCATATGGCGCTTTTCATTAAAACACATGAAGCCTATTAGTGATACATTAAAAAGCTTTGGATGCCACCCGCTTCTGCACTCTCTCTGCACTTGCCGGAGCAATTGGAATGGGAAGTTAGTTAAGGTGTTAATGTAATGTGAAATGACAGCTGCTGCTCTTGGGCATCGATGGCGGAAGTACATTCAGCATGAATTACACATTATTACATCAACTGTGCCGACAATTAATTCAATTCTGTTCACTTCACATTGGAAGGTGTGAGCCCCGGCCAAAGTGCTTACGCACGCAGCAAGTTGGGATATTAAAAGATGTATATTTATATTGTGGAGCCTCTGGGTTTGATACTCTGTGTTTTTGTGACAAAAATGTAAGACTTAGTGCAGTGGTTCCCAATCATTTTTGTGAAATCATGTGTACCCCCCTCTTCCTATCAGAAGTACCCTTGTCTCGATCATTGGTTCAATACAAATTCAAAACAAGGAGTGTAATTTAAAGAGGAATTAACAGAAAAATAAATAAAAAAAAAAAAAACTTTTATGTTATTACTACTTAGTAAGGAAATACGGTCTCCTATGGAAAATGTAGCTAATTATTCTCCGATTGTCAGAAGTGTGATAAAATGGCATCGACAGCATAAAATAATCCTGTTTCAATAAATGACATGAAAATATTTTATTTTATTGAGCAATAATACTGTTAGTTTGTGGTGAATTTGTCAAAAATTGGCAAAAAAAAAAAAAAAAAAACGAGAAAAATTTTCCCGATTATTTTTTAAATGAATTGTTAAATCTTTCCGAGTACAGTAGTCCCTCGTTTATTGCGGGGGTTCCGTTCTAAAAATAACCCACAATAGGCAAAATCCGCAAAGTAGTCAGATTTATTTTTTTACAATTATTATGCATGTTTTAAAGGTGTAAAAAAAAATGCAATGTAAAATGCATGAAAAATTGCACTGTAAAATAATCAGCGAAGCGCAATATAGCGAGGGACAACTGCACCTCCTGCAATGTGCTCCTGTACCCCAGTTTGGGAACCACTGGCTTAGTGTAATTTAAAAACATGCTTTTCACATCAGCAAGGGCTCACATACTACCTATACATAGACTGCGTAGACAGACAGAACATTTTCTTTTTGGATGAAAACGATCAAGAACACAAATCAACATGATGGTGAAAATAAAGTATGAATATATATAACTTTTTAAAACTGAACGCATTCATTGGAAGTCAAACAAATAACAATAATGTGTCATTATGATTTATGGGGAACAAGTTGACTGGAAAACACAAAAATCTTCCAAATGTTTCAAGATTATATACAGTCGATGTTCACAAAGGGGGAACAAAAAAAAAGTTGATGATCATGAACAACTTAAAGATGTTTATGCACAAGATGTGTAATAATCTGCTGAGTCAGAGGTTTACCTGAGAGGAGAGCCCTTGGGTGTGGCTATTCCATAACCTTTTGAGTCCAGGTTTCCTCCCACCTTCATGGTGTCACATGGCTTCCTCTGTTCAATGTACTCATTCATGGTCGACTCCAGCAGGTAGGCATACTTGCCCTTGGACTTCCTAACTCTCATTACACCTTCGTCTGTGGTTCTGACAAAGACGGACGGGTCAGCAGCTTTCATGTAGGACCACATCTTCTCAAACACGGCGATCTTTGACCTCTGGTAGTCAGATGGGAATACGAGAGTGGGAAAAAGAGCAAAGAGAATTATAGTCTCATCATTATCAAAGTCATACTATTGTGTTGCACAGAAATGTACGACCCATCAGATTCTGTGACCGCAGAGAGCGAGATTTCACCGTGACGTTGTGCACGTGGTCAAACACAGCCGACAACACCGGTGTAAACTCCATGTAACCGACTATATCTACGTGTTTGCGGGCTTGCATAAAACTAGATCGATTAATCAATGATTTAGTCAAATTGATCTAAAGTATAAAAAAATCGATATCCATCGCCATTTTGCCATCCGCTTTTATTTTTTTTGTTTAAACACCAAACGTTTGTTGGTGAGAAAAATAGTTTTTCAAATAATGTTTTTCATGTAGGTGCCTTAAACAACTAAATTCTCAAAATGTATCAATATTGTGTTTTTATTCTTTAATGTGTAAAAAAAACCCTCCAGAATATTGTCTGATATTAATCGCAGGCCTCTAATTCAAAACAAATCAAAATTGTATCGTGGCAGGCTTTATGACATTGGCAAATATCAAATCGCTGTTCTGATAATCGATATCGTATCGGAATGACACAGGTGATTTACACCCCTAGTAAAACCTGTTTACATGTGTATGTTACACACCGTGGCTCAGTGGTCTATTCAAGTCAATGTTGTGTCCTTGGGCAAGGCACTTTACCCACATTGCCACGTATGAATTGTGCATGAATGTTGGTGGTGGTCAGGCGTGAAATGGTAGCCACGCCTCTGTCAGTATTCCCCAGGGCAGCTGTGGCTACTTTGTAGCTTACTACCGCTGGTATGACTAACGTGAGTGACTGGTGTGAATGAATAATGGTTTCTGTCACGCACTTTGAGTCTCCTCGAAAAAAGCTCTATATAAATCCAAGCCATTATTATTATTATTATTATTATTATTATTATTATTATTATTATTTTTCACAAGCACGTATAGGATTTACACACTAGCATATAACAATTTTTTTAAATTTATTTGTTTATTTGATGTGGACATCACAGTTATATTAGTGACCCAGATGTACTGTTTTAAGTGTGTTAGCACGGGTGCTAATACACAACACTTGTCCACAGGAGGCTTTTAAAAGGTTAAAAGTAACAGAAAACACAAAAGTAAGGAGAAAATATGCACTGTAAAAAACATTACAACAATAAAAGAAAAGCAATATTCAAAGTTAAATAGAAACAGTTATAGGGCAGAGACAATACGGGCAAACAAGAAACCAGGTAAAACTATAAACATGATTTTAGCCAATTTTGGAGTCAATTTTTAAAAGCATCGTCACTCGTCTTTAATTTTAAAGGTGAGCACGTAAAAAAACTAAAATGTATCCCTTTAGGGTACATTCAGCCCTTTACAGCATCCAATTTGCTTTACATGAAAAAGTAAAAATGACAGAGAAATGATGAATATTTGTGTAAATAACTAAATATTTCAGTTGCAGATATCTAATGTTTCTCCACATTCAAAAACTCAATGAAACGCCAATATTTGCAGGGGCACACATGCTTATATCACATGGGATGAACGTCAATCTTAATCTCAAACTTTGGAAAAAACTTTTTCTAATATTGTGAAACTTTTCATAAAACAATTACACAAAATGATGTCAAATTGCCTTTGCTAATGATGTTCCCGTCCCTTCACGCTAACTTCATCCTACCACAAATTAGATTATAGAAATGAGTTCTGGCTGGTTTGAGTCTTTAAGAGCATCTTTGTGGAATTCCTAATGTTTGATAAAATTATCATGCATTTTGTTTATAGATAGATAGATCCTGCCTTTTTTGCATTTAGTGTTAGTCTCGTTTTACTCAGGTGAAAAAGAACTCAATTCATCAATTTATTTAAACTTTGAAGGGCAGTGTGGATAAATTGTAAAAACATTTTAGTTATTTATTTAATTTTAAGCATATTTCGTAAAAAAAAACAAACAAAAAAAAAACATTATTACATTATTATTAAAATATTACTTTACATGCAACTACACTTTTAAATAATGCCACAGAGCAGAAAGAGCGCTGCATCAGCGCTGCATGATAATCACAGCCAATCAGAATAAATTTGAATTGAGGAATAAAATGATGATGATCTTTGCATTTTAGAATAATCAGTGGAGCAAACGTTCTCCTCCTCACCCTGAAGAACTCTTTGGTGGAACCGGCATCCAACGTCCCATAAGCGATCTCTGTCTGCTTGGCCAAGTCCTCAGCGCTCTCTATAGGAGACACCATCCTCTCTACTGTCAGGAAAGCGGCCAGGTTGGCAGTATAGGACGAGATGATGATAAGAGTGAAGAACCACCAAACACCTCCTACGATGCGGCCTGACAGAGAGCTGAAAGGAAAGGGAAACAGGGAGCTTTTGACTGCGTTGCAGTTACAGACATGTACAGTAAAAACTATTAGAAACATGTCAAATTAAATTGACCACGGAATAAAATATCAATCACAAGTAATGCACAGACCAATGATACAAATTCAGCTTAAATCTTGGTTCTCAGCCTTTTGTGGCTCAAGTTTCCCCTTTTTCTTATTTCTGAGTCCAAGCACCCCCCTTTGTCCGACTGTAACATTTTGCCTAAAAAACTATTTAAAAGCAACAATAGAGCATAATGATGGAATGAACGAGTGAAAACAGTATGGAAAGAAACAGTATTTAGTGCAGTGGTTCCTATTAGAGATGTCCCAATACAACTTTTTCACTTCCGATACAATACCAATATTGAACCCTTGAATAATGGTCGATACCGATATTGATAGAATAAGATATCAGCACTAATCATACATACTTTTATTATTTATTTATGAGTGCGGAATGTTAAAAAAGCTTGATTATTAAAAACAGACCAATTTATTATAAACCAATGAATTACATATAATTAACCTTTTAGAATAAGAATATTATATGATTGAATAGAAGAAATTAAAAAAATAAATATGAAGATATTGAAAAAATAAATCCATTTCAGATTTTAGAAAATTCCATATTCGTTTTCTGGCTGATATCGGACCAATATCCGATATCAATATCGGATCAGGACACCCCTAATCCCCATTTTGAAATCAAGAATTTCTGCTGAACCCAAAGACATTTTGTTCTAGAATTAGTTTTTGATCATGTTTGAGCTCAGGTGTATATATATATATATATATATATTTTTTTTTTTTTTTGACTGCATTTTAGTTGAAATAGATTTATATTTCACAAAATGAAACTATAGAAATACAGTTGTTTAAGATTGTGTGTTGTTTTAGTAAAAAAAATAATGATAATTTAAAAAATTCAAAAATCTCTTAATTTTTCAGACATTTCAGGCAACCCCATTTAAACTCCAGGCGACCCCAAAAAGGGTCCCGATCCCAAGGTTTAAAAACACTGATTTAGTGGCTCGTCAATAGATTTATTTCTATAGTTTGTATCATTTCTGGTTATCTCACGTCTTGGGTGGGACCAAGACTGATCATTTAATTGTTAATTTTCCTCTTTCTCTCGCTCTTTTTAGTGCCACTGCGTACTTCTAGGGGTACACGTACCCCCATTTGAAAAACACCGCTCTATAGTAATAATTTTCATAAACAAATCAACATCATCTATGAACGAATATCACCTCATCTTTTCTGTGCATCACCAAAGTAAACATAAATGTAACGTATCATAACGGCAGGCAATAGTCTAACCCCCTTCATTTCCTCTCTAAGGTTTCTTTCTTTCAGCGGTTGAGCAGCTACAGCAGATATCTTGTAGCGTTACATGTCGACCCCCCCCCAAAACAAAAAAAAGCACTGAAGCAAAGAGCAGTCTAGCTTACGCAATGAAAATGACACAAATCTGAAACAAAAAGAGCTTTTATGCTTCACCTTTGTACTGTCAAGCCAAATGGAGCCTGAACATCAAGGCGAGATTAAACATGGAGGAAAGGGGATACGCTAAAACAGAATCATTTAAGATGCTTTTCAGATGACGGGTGGATGATGAAAGAGCAGCCAGGGAGAAAGTGAAGAGCAAACACTGGAAAAATACAGAAGCCTTTGAAAATCAGTCGGGGGAATGCAGAGCTGTCTGCAGGGTGCGTTTGTGTGTGTGTGCGTATGTCAGTGTGTGTGTGTGTGTGTGTTTGGACTTCTTCACTAGGTGAAAGAAATGCAACATGTTTTCTAGGTGATATATTGTTTCTAGAGAGTGATTGACTCATCTGTGTTAAATCTGGCAGCAAAGTATGAATTTTTTGACTTTTTTAAAAAACAGTTTTTTAAGCTTAAAATAATGTATTGTAATTTCATTAAAAAAGTCAATAATTTACATTTTGTGGTTTGCAATAACTTTGTGTCATCCAATTCCCCTTCAAATTATCCGGCTAAACCTTTATTGAGTAGAAGTTATTTATTAACGTTTCATTTAGTCAAATATCTTTTCTGTTATCATCTACTGAGCAAAACTTAGAAATGCACAGAACTGAAGCCGAACTTTCAAACTTTAGAGGCCACGGTTACATGATGTTTTTTAATTCGGAATAGATAATTCTGAATTAAATCATTCGCAGTGTTCTGCTTCGTGTTTACATGGAAATGGTCATTCCTGAACGAGGTTTACATGGAAAACTGGTTTGTTCGGCTTTAGATAATTCCGCTTTAGGTCTGAGGGTTGGGAAGGTTCTGATTGGACAGGGGGAGAACGTGACGTATCACGTCAATCATGTCTATCACACAACTGTCAGCTATAACACAGACAACCACACATGAGAACTGTTTTCACCTTTATTTTGATTTAGTTTTGAAGCAGCAGCTCAACAATAACACACGGTTTCAGTTTGGACTGCGGAGCGGAAGAGAGATAGGAACTAATCAACGGTAAAAAGCCCAGTAAATGTCTGGAAAACAATCGCCAGGAATAAATAGTTGCTCCCTGGTAAAGATATTATCTCTAACAACAGGTAAAATGATAAACTGGTGATACAACAGCCTGTGAATGCATTACGGGGACGCATTTACTTCACCTACGGGTCCTAGTGCCAGCCGTCCAGTGAAGCCTGTTCCATTTACCGCGTTTACCGAGGTCCGTGTGTGTTTAATAAGTTCGTGTGAAAGTCTGCATGTTTATGCCTCCGTCCATGCACTCTTTTCATTATATCCATGTATTTTAAGGCTCTTATTAAATAGCCTAGGCCGGAGCCCGGGCCGCCGCCATCTTGGATTCTGTCATCACCCGCGTGTCATCGCCGCAAGTCTCACAAGCACAGAACAACAAGAATGAACTTAAAGCAGAATTAGGCAAGTGAAGTGTTTACAAGAAAGATGAATTACCTAATTCTGAATTAAAAACGGAAAATAAACCAGCCACCTAACCTCGGAATTAACTTTCATTTGGAATTAAATTAGCATTGGGAATTATGTGTTTACAAGGTCAGGTTAAAGAGGAATTAAAGCTCCCATGTAAATGTGGCCATTGTAGTTCCATTAAAATGTTTAGTGTATTTTGCTAATCACAATTTCTGCTGTATTATATACAGTGAGCAATGACCAGTTTTTTTTTAATTCTTTATACTAGTTATTGCAATTTATTAAAATAGCATTAAATAAAAAGCATTGAATACAACACCAAAAAACAAAATTAATTTGGCTGAAGCTGCAAACGCGCGTATGAACAGAGGTTTGGGTTTTACCACCAGAGGCGTGCAAACTTCTCAGTTCTGACAACTGCTGGCCTCTAGAGATGGCAGTAAACAGCTGTCTCATCCTTTCTGCTTAGTTGAACATCCTTCCACTCCTCCTTTCCTCTCCATCCACACCACTCTGCTCCCTGTCTGTCTCCTGGTGACTTGTGGGGAGGGGTCTGACAGAGGTTTGTTTGGGCCAAAACAACAATGACCTACACCTCAGCGCCCTCACTCATGAATTCAAGGATTTGCGCACTCATGCAGATTTGTTTGTTTGTAGGGGATGGGTTATTTGTTAAAGAGAAAAAACAGGGTCAGAAAGAAGAAAACCCCATTGTGTGTGTGTGTGTGTGTGTGTGTGTTTTTAGCAGAGGAACTGACAAACACAGACCTGTTTGTCTTTGTTTCCTCTTATCCTCCTTTCCACTTCTAAAACCAACCTGAGAGCATAGATAAAAACAATAACTAAGCAGTTTTTTCCACACTAAGAAATGTGTAATAATATTGTCTTGTCAAGGCAATGATCAATCAGTTACCCTATTCACCCCTCCTATAATGTATTCCTGCAAACAGCAGGATTTGTCAGTGGGTGAAGTGGAAGCTCACCAGTATCCCTCTCTACCTACTAATGGCCAGGCTGATTTCACCTATGGAGAACATGTTTGATGCTCAATTCTACTGCTTTATGGTACGTTCACACCAAATGTGGTTTGGGCGTCAAAATCATTCCTTACATGCGTAGTTGGACGCTTGTGCTCATTGAATGCAGACCCCTTGTCACCAGCGTTGAAGATGCTCGAGACGCGCATCGAGGGGAGGGGCTTCTCTGTTGCTGGTGGTGTTCATACTGTACAATGGATGATTTTGTGGCGATCAGTTACGTTCGTAATTCAACCAGTGACTGTGATATGGTGGGGAACATTATTGTAATGAGAAGGCGGTGTTTATGGACGGATGTATTTTAGTGTGACTCAGTGTGTGCACTGTGATGTTAGAGGGCTATAGAGAAGTGTTGTTGAATGGAGAATAAAGTCCTGTTCATCATCTCTACATCATCCAGAAAGTGGCTTGGTTTCTGGATTCACCAGAGCTGCGCTCGGACGAGAGTCGCTTTCAGAGCTACTTCCGTCTCTCCTGTGCCCAGGTTGACGACCTGCTGACCGGCATCGGTGCTCGTATCTCCTACCAGGACACCAACTACAGGCGCTCTATTCCAGCAGATGAGTCTGTCCATCTGTCTCTGGTTAGTGTTTTTGTTCTTCTCATTATTCTGAATACGTCACGTAGGGAACGCTCCTGATTGGTCGACGCACCGTGATATGCCCCAATAGTTCAACAATCCCAACTCCAGCGTCGGCCGCGTTGGAGGTGCCGAACGCACGTCAAAAGCGTCCGCTGCGCGAAAAGCTTCAAAACGCGCCTCACAGGAGGCACGGGATGCGCAGCGGGACCTCCGACGCTCCCTAGAAGTGCGTCCACCATGTATTGTGAATGTACACCTGCCGCTTTTGACGCTTTCGACACAGCACAGAGCAGCACTGTATGTCCCATTCTTTATTCTATACTTTAAGGCTTCTTTCAAATTGAATTCCTCATTATTATAGCTCCACAGACCCCTTTTCTGATGTGCTTCTGAGAGCAACTCGTTTTGGTGCGGTCTCTTTAAATGCAAATGAGACACTCCATACCCCGCCCCCTCTCGGTTCAACTCCACCCTGCTCGGCCATTTTTCTAGTTTGATAGAAGAGATACGGCTATGTAGCGGCGCATAAACTTTTTATTCAGAGGTTATTTACAAAATGTCAACAACAGAAGACTTGTCCATCCAGCCTTACATGTTTGAGCCAGAGTCTGACCCGGCGGAGCGAGATGAAAATGAAGATGATGAACCTGCAGAACCCTAACACAAGCACTGAGCTAACGCTAGCGCCAAGCTAACATCACGAAATGCATTTTAATACAGTCTTTTCGGAGACAAAAATGGCAAAATGAAATGACTAATGAAAACTTTAGACTTTAATTAAATCACGTAGGCCATATCATCAAGGATCTAAAATGAGCACACAGCGCTAACATATGAAGTCTGAAGACGGTGCAACTGCTAAGCAACTGCTAATGCTAACAAAACAATGACAGGGACGTCTTATCATCACACTTTTTAGCGTTATTTACAGCTTACCGAAGTGCTCTGTTCATCGTCTCCAAAGATAGAAGGAATTGAACCCTCAATCAGACAAAGTCTTTGACAAATCCTTCTTTATACTGGCAGAGGTTGCAGAAGCAGTCATCCTTGAAGTGCTTCGCGCACACAAAAATGACCTTACCCACAGATGTGGGTACATTTCCGTGAAAAATAAAACTCAACCAGGCACTTTGAAAAGGTTCTGATGCTGGGAGACGGTGTAATGAAGCGTGTGGGTTACTACATCCAACAACCAAACATTTTGACTTATCCTCTCGTAACTTCTGCATCCTTGAGCTTGGACTACAAAATAAAAGCGAGAAATAAAAATGGCGAATTGCTCGAAGTGTTGGGCCTGGAGTCGATGTCTTAATTTGGCAGTTCCGCTGCAAATACTGTGATGTAATAGTTCAAAAAACGTAATAGAGAATAGAAAAATCGAAACAGATTGAAAAATATGACCAAAACAGAATATAAAGATATCTACGGAGCACCTGAAGAGACTAATTTGATTTTTTCTGTACTTCTAAACACTCTAAATATACAACAAAATGCATTTAAGGGCTAAAAAAAGTGGATTTAGCATGATATGTCCCCTTTAAGACTATTTCAGTTTTGTAGGCGTTGTATTTTATATTAAATAATCTTGTTTATTAGTTTACCAATTGATCAAACATCGTACCGTACTTTTTCAGTAGTTGATCACATTCTCCTGTGTTCAGTAATATGCCTAAATGTGGATATGTGCCTCTGTTTGCCGCAGCGTGTCCATTCAGCAAACACACATAGTAGATCAGTGTCTATATACATGCTTTAGCTGTTCTCTGTGATAAACTGACTGAATAACACCAACTTTAACCATTTACCACTTTTAAAACCACAGCTTCCTTAATGTGCCTGTACCTTTTTTAACCTCTTCTCGCTCGCTGCTCAGTAACAAATAACATCTCGTCTTCTTTGTCTCAGCATTGGTTTCCATTGGCTGTTTACTCACAGTAAAAGCTGCGGAGCATGCATCCTCACGTCTCTGAACAGTAAATCTGTGATCAACCTCATTGGTCTGCTGCAGAAGTCCATAAATTAAAGAGTGACAGCTGGCTTGGCTGAATCGCTGCTCTTTAAGCTGAGAAGAGTTTGATGAAATAGGAAAAGCCAGCGTGGGCAGGGGCAGCTTGGGTAAACCAGGTTTGAACCCGTAAGCCTGGTTCTTTTTAAATATCCCACCCAGGTCAGCTCACATTTTAATTGTTTAAATCTGCCTTAGCCTAACCTAGACAAAGCTGACGGACGACGACAGAGGAGGGTGAAAATGACATTTTTAGCATTTTTACCTGTGCCAAGCAGGTTACGTTTTGCCTGCGTTTATTTACGGTATTTCTTTATTTACCAGTAGTTATTTGTCTATGAACAGTCTAATTTAAAAACTAATGGATGGATTTTGATTGGTGTTCAGGAAATATCTGAAATGGGATATGGAACAGGTGGTGATTACCGTAGATTTTGGATACGTTTTAAGAATTCAGAAAAAAAAAAAAACCCTTATCTCTCATCAGTGGCAAAATTTCAAAAATTCATATTTCGGTCGTAATTAAATTTGACTCAGGTGTAGGGTTGGTTCCTCGATCACACCACATCAACTTTTATCCAGATGTGGAAGAAAACCTCAGCTATGAATTTTACTCATTATCTCTGAAATATTTAGGTGACAATGCAATATGGATGACTTTTATGGCGTGGCGGAGGTACATTCTAGTTGTGTTCTATTATTCACATGTCTATATTCCACAGACTGTTTATGAAGTACTTAGAAATTCCAATTGTTTAAAGGTGTAAAAACTAACGCTATCGTTTGTTTTAGTATCTTGAACTTAACTATACGGTGATCAATAATATGATTGTTTTTTTTTTTGTAATTTCCACTTTGATTAAAAATATCCCACTTGTTGAAGTCAATGTTTTATAAATTTGAGTTGGCACTATCTTGTGTTTTTTAAATGCTCTGGATGCAGGTAAAAGCAGAACTCGGCATGAAAACATACTCATACTGTGTGAATGCAAAAAGAAAAAAAAAAAAAAAAACTACAGAATTACAAGGACATAGATAATGAACGAGAGACAATATTCTCACTCAGAACATTTAACATTGATACCAAATGATGAAACTCAAGAAAACCCCAGAAACACTAAAGACACAAAAAACAGCCAAGAAGTAAATATATTATAGACACACAGAATGAGTCACAGATAAAGAGCGTGTGACAAAAGGAAATGAGATCATTAAGCAGGAAGCCAATCGGATGTTTGCAGACAGGTATTACAGTAGCTGAGAGTTGTTCTACATAAAGTCTATCCCCACAGTAAAGCTATCATATGATTTGTATACCATTTAACTTCAACTCATTTCATCATCATGAATATGAAGCACTGCACAAAAGACCAGCTCAGATCTCCAGCTACATGATCTCCACCCACATCTTCCCAGGAATCTGCTGTAGTGCTAAACTCTCATTAGAATTCCCCAGGCTGGCCTCCTCTTTTTGATATACTAATTAGCAATGACTAATGACTTTAATGAGTGTAAAAATTGAGCCTGTAATAGCAACATTATAATAGATAAGGCAATAGTGAAGGTTTAATTGATAAAGGAAATGCTGTATGTATGTGAATCTTTAGACAAACGTTAGAAGGAACAAAATGTTTGTTTATCTGGCTGCCACTCAACCAACCAGACTCCTGAGAGTCTGGTTGGTTGAGTGGTTATGGTTAAGGCTCAAACATACTCGGGCAGACTCAGGCATAGTAGTTTCCATTCAAATCCTACATTTCCAACAATCCTTAGTGCTTCTCTGTAGTCCTTGTACTCCTGGGACGTGTTTTAAAGGTACTTTCGTAGCTCGTCTGCCAGTCTCTTCTCTAAGCTCGTCTTCATCTCTCATTCATCAGGCGGGTGAAATGCAGGTTGGTGTGTTACATTTAATGCAGGTCGATACAATGCAGAGCAGTGTTTTGTGTGACACGAAGTACGCAAAGAACTTTGCGTGGTAGTCAAATCTGAGCTTTGCAGTTTATTGGCCTGGCGGACTCTTGCTTTGAGGATGTACGCTCGAGTATGTTTGAGCCTTTATTAAGGAAGTTCCTGAGCTTTTTGGTTACAGAGCAGCAGCGGTCGATGAGACACGCCTCTGGACTGCAGGGTGTCTGGTTTAAGGAGAACAGGATATAATCTCTGCTCTTTGCAGATGATGTTGTCCTGTTGGATTCTTTAAAACAGAACCTTCAGCATGGATTGGGGCTGTTTGCAGCCAAGTGTAAAGTGACCAGGATAAAAATCAACACCTAATTTTTTCTTTTTTTTTTTAAATCTCTGTAAAGAGGTAATTTGTCTGAGGACTGTTTATGCCTCAAGGGGAGGAATCTAAGTATCTTGGGGTCTTATTCACAAGTGGAAAAGGATGTAACGGGAGTGGTGCAGCGGCAGCAGTACCGCCATCTACGTACTGGTCCATTGTGGTGAAGTAGGAGCTAAGCTGAGAAGCAACGCTTTCAATTTACCGGCCAATCTACGTTCCTACCCTCACCCATGGTCATGAACTTTGAGTGATGACTCAAAGTTCGAGTCGTTAGAAATTGGGG
Source organism: Gouania willdenowi (assembly GCF_900634775.1). Classification (NCBI taxonomy): domain Eukaryota; kingdom Metazoa; phylum Chordata; class Actinopteri; order Blenniiformes; family Gobiesocidae; genus Gouania; species Gouania willdenowi. Next base: position 24,235,668 of record NC_041053.1, on the reverse strand, counting down.
GGAGAAGCTCTGTGCCGCAGAAGGAGCTCAGAGTAGAGACGCTGCTCCTCCAAGTCAAGTACTGGTTGCCCCCTAGCCGCCTCCTTATAGGGAGGTGTTCCTGGCATGTCCCAATGGGAGGAGGCCCAGGTGAATACTCAGGACAAAGTCACTCGGCTGGCCTGGTAACATGTTGGGGTCCCCACAGAAGAGCTGGAGGACTCGGCTTTAGATAAGCACAAGAAGATGTATCGATGGTTTGTGTATTAAAAAGCAAAAATGACAAACTTATTTAGTAGACACAGCTTTCAAATTACTACATATTTTAGGAAAGAGGTTGTATGCTTGGTCCCATCTATTAAGCTTGACTATAAAGGATACAAAGGAACTTGGAGCAGCACAGCAGAACCTGGGAGTAATCTGCTTTCAGGAAAGTAGAATGGAAACAAAGACATAATAATAAACCCATTGTGTGGAAGCAGAATCTTAAGTGTCAGCAAACACAGTGTATACAGACTAATTGGCTGCTGAATGCTCAAAAAGTACAGAAACAAACACAACTCCAATGAAAACAACCCAAGTCGGTTGAAAAAGCCACGCAGTTTCTATAAGGTTGTGAACATCGCCGAATCAACATAAAACCAAAAAAAGATGAGGTTGTAAAGTTATTTCTCCAAAACTAAAAGCATTTTCTGAGCAGTATGCAAATTATTTGTATTCTAAAAGTGGAGATTCAGATTAAATACAGCCATTGATAATTGAGGTGAATCATTCAACATGTTTGCAGAGCAAGCAGAAGACGGCGACTTCCTGCTTCATTCATGTAAGTAAAATAAAAACTCTGCATTTAATTTAGGCCTAAAATAAATTGTCAATGCATTCTGAATACATTCAAACTACTTTACAAATCTTTTCATTCTACTGACTTACATTAGGGAGCTTTGGTAATTATCACCTTCTTGACGATGCTTGGGTTGCTTGTAAATGTTGAGTTTTAAATGTTTCATTAAGCTCTTGATCCCCAATAGACTCCTCAGCGAAAAAAACACAAGCTCTTAAAAATTGTACATTACAAGATAGACACGTGAGGATAATTAACTGTACTAAAGTATTTATAACTGTGATTACCTTTTAATGCCATTTGGACTGCGCATGGCTCGCTGTGCTTCCTGAAAGTACATGCAAGCGAGCAACTCTGGTCCCCAGTTACAGCTGTGGAAGTAAAATGAGCTCTGAGCCAGAAAGCCTGATTGTTATGATGTGCGACACGGGATGCTTTCAGTGCACAGAAGACAGCAAACAACGTTGGTCCAATTTTGGGGATTTTGTTCCCAACTTTTCAACGCACCAATCTCTCTTCATATTGCAAACAAGTGCTCTGAGGGTACATGAAAAGTCAGGTGTTCATTATTATAGTTTTTGTTTGCTTCGGTCTTTGTTTGAAGGTACTGTGAGGTTTTTATTATTTTAGAAAGCTGCATGCTTAACCTTGGAGCAAAAATAATGATTTCATAGAGCATCTCTGTCTCCCTCTCTCTACCCCCCTCTAAAGGTCAACATTACCATGCCATTGAGCTGAAAAGGGAACATTATGGTAATATTACCACCCTGAAGCAAACACACCACAAGTCGTAATTAGACTATTCAACTACACCGTGGAAAATCTTGACGCAAGCATGATGACTTTAAATGAGTTGAAAGTGTTTATTACATTTTTTTTATTTTTTATTATGCAGCCATAAAAATAAATGGTGCACATTTTATCTTGTGTGATGATTACACAGGAATTAATAGAGTCTAAATAACACTACTGCCCGTAGTTACGTGATGAATGGTTACAAGCAGGGTTGGGGTCAATTACATTTTTCAATTACATATCCATCTTCAATTGTCCATGTTCAATTACAATGAAATTATGATTACGGTGGCTGGCATTTTTTCCAATTACAACAATCATTTTTCCCCTGAAAGTCAATTACATTCATGTTCCCAAATATTAAAGTTCAAATTCAATAATCACAATTACTGAGCCTGAAATAACCCCATCAACATGTCCTCTTGTGTTAGCTTTCTGTTAGCATCTCTCATTGATAACGGGTCAGTTTTGACCAAATTTCTTTTTTTCATATTTATGCCTTTTGATAGCCTTATCTCAGAAAAATATTCAGTTTTTTTTTTCCATTTCTATGCCTTACTATATATAGCTTCATCTCTGAAAGTTGGTTGTTTATCACATTATTCATGCCATTTTCACCCCAGTATAAGTGTGCTTGTCATATTTGAACTACTTTTTAGGACCTTATGGTAGCCTCATCTCAGAAAATGTTTTAATTTTCATGCAGTTTTTCTCTAATTTCCATGCCAATTTCAATTACAAAGTCAATTACAACTCAATTATGATCAGAACAGATTTTTTTTCAAATACAATTACATCATAATTATAATGAATTTTAAATTTGATTAGGTATGTAACCTAGGATGAGTCTGAGCTGGCAGGAGTTAATATCGCCCACATGAATAGGAAAAGCAATATTCTCAGCAAGAAAACGTGAATCCAGACACGATTACATCACCACTGACAACCAATAACGTCAACACACCTATAGCACGGCTCTCACAGTGCATTAAGCCGTCCTGTGTAGCAACACAAAGAGGATGAGTTGTACGTGTTTGCTCGAGAGGAGTTTCACACTTGCAGAGAAGCTGCGATGTCTCTCTGCCGTTGCCATGGAATTAAACTCAATTCTCCAAACAGTGCAGCTGAACCGAGAGAGATTTTTGTCATCCCACTTGTTCTCTCTCTCTCTCCCCCTCTCTCATGTGTCTTTAAGGGCATCCACCCTATAGTGCTCTTTGATTGTTATTATATAGGGCTTCTCAGATATCTATTTGGTTCACTGGCTGGCACACAGGGGATTTGTTGATGAGCCAAATAAGCATCAAAGTGCACATCCTTCCTGTTAAACCACTGTTAGTGCGTACATGGGTCTAGGTAGGTTACATGTGTTTGTAGTCAACTATATTCATGCACTGTGCATGTGTGATTACTGTTAAAACCCCTTCTTTGCATCTAAAAATGTGTAAGTGACTGATATGAGTGAGTATAACTGTCACTCTGAGGTATTGAAGGCCTTTGTGTGTTGAGCCTGTTGGATTGCACTTGTTTTTGTTTGTCCGTTTGCTTCTGTGCAAGATAGAAAGTTGCCTTCATGTGTTATTCCAATTAAAAAAAAAAAAAAAAAAAAAAAAAGGTAAGTTGTGCACTGCCCCAAAGATACAGTAACTATCACTTCCTACCAAATTAGGTGACGAGACGCATGGTAATGTCTGTTTTTTTTTTTTTTAGGAAAATTACAAAAAGATGAATTTCTTTGTTTCTTTTGGTTTGGTTTGCAAAATAACCAAATCTGACAGAGTCATACACAGTCCAATCTGTGTAAAGGAAGGGCTGCTGGAATGGTGAGAAAACCGTTTTTCTTTTCTGTGTGGAGTAGGTTCATCCAGGGTCTATATTTTGTACTTGAGTAAGCCTGCTGCATATATTTGCAGAACTTTGTGTCCCTGAACAAGACGAGTGGAGTTGTTGAACTTTTATATCGACTATGGAAATTGGTTTGAGCTCATTACATGTATAAATAAATACACTCAAAACAGTGTGGAGGTAAGACTTAAATTGCTTTCTTTTTGCAGTTTCTCATTTTTTGTTTGTGAAAGGAAAAATAAAGACAAAAAAAAAAGCCACAGAAAAATCTTTCCCTCCTGAAAAAACATTATGATTGAATAGTCAAATCATTTCAGGCAGCTTGAGCATACCTCAAAAGTTGAATCACCTTTTTCTTATGGCAGTTTGTGAGAGAACAACGTTTGACATTGTGTGCTGTCAGAGATAATCTTTTAAATAAGTTGTTGGAACAAGTTGTTTTTCTATCAACTTAATTCAGGGTGGCCATTCTCTGAAGTACGGTGGCTGGGAAGTGTCAGGTGAATGCATTTACAGAAACGAACACAAATGCAAAAACATCACAACACAAATGCAAAATGGCCACAACGGAAGTGTTTTCGCAACGGAAGTGTTTCCGATGGACCGGTATTATGATTTGATAGCTTGATATGAAAAATATTAGAGTATCCTAATCAACTTTCACTTACTTTCATACGCGTGTCGATGTCTTCTTCTTGTTCTTCTCTGTTCTGGCAAGTTAAAAACATCCGCCAGAAACGTGTCCGTCTGTAACACTGGTCCGTCGGAAACACTTCCGTTGCGGAAACACTTCCGTTGTGGCCATTTTGCATTCGTGTTGTGACCTTTTTGCATTTGTGTTCGTTTCTTTAAATGCACTCACCTGACACTTCCCAGCCACCGTACTGAAGACCTATAGGATCAACTCCACTTCCTCAGAGAACAGCTGTAAACTGGATAGTTCCTCTACTTTGGGCCATTCTAAGTAAATATATGCACACAAAAACTATTAAATCAAAAATCTCTATAATACTTGAGAGAGCCCTTCTGTAACACACAACTATATCACAGAACAAAGGCATAAAAATGGTCTTTCTTCATCATTTTAATCCTGTAATCAAACAAAAGCCAGGCATTATTTATACACTCATTAGCTGCCATTTGATTGGCTGATTTTTTGCATTAGCAATGTTGTGCCTAAGCATTAAATAAGACAGGCAACTGGCGGCCCGGGGGCCACATGCGGCCCTCTGTCTAATTTTGTGCGGCCCCCTAAACAAAATTGTAACTCATGAAGTTGGAAGTTATATGAAGCCCAACTAACACACAAAACTCTAAAAACACAGAAAGCAGCAGCAAAACGCACAAAATGTCAACAAAAGTACACAAAATGATAAAGACACACTAAAGAACCACTGACTGAAAAAACAAAATACACACAAAATGCAAACAAAATTGCACAAAATTACACAAAATGACAACACTAACACAAAAAAAACACATATTGACTCAAAACACACACAAAAGGGCAACAAAAATGTGCCGTATTGACAAAAAAATTGGCAAAATGAATTAATAAACACAAAAAATGTCTAGAAACTCAAAAAGCACCAAGGACACCCACACAAAAGGATTATACAAAGACAAAACTCTGTGACTGTGCTTGTTGTTTTTGATGTACTTGTCTTCTGTGCTATTTATTTGTTTTAGGAACATTTTAGTACATTTTGACACTGTAAATGTGTTTTATGTACTGCTGCCAGGACACACTTGTAAAAACGATTATTAATCTCAATGTGGTTCTCCTGACTAATTAAAACCTAATGAATGAAAAGCCTTTGTTCTTTCCCGTATTAACGCTCATATTGGTCATTATTCTAATTAATGTCGTCATAAATGTTGACAATGTGGCCCTCGCATCAGACAATCACATTTTCTGCCCATCTCTGCATGAAATGATTGTGTGCACATGCAGTGTGCGTGTGTGTGTGTGCTTGAACCCTATTACCTGTGGTCATGTGACGAGACAGAGCTGCACTATATAACAAAAAAGTCCTTATGGAACACCTGAAAAACTGGAGTGCAGCGGACAGGAGAGGTCTCTAAAGTGGTGGTAGGAGTGGAATTGATGTATTGAGTGTGTGGGTGTGTGTTTGTTTGTGAAACTGGGGGGTTTCACACTTTCAGAGCCCTCCTGTCTGCAGAGATAAACACAAGGAGGAGCCACCAGCGTGGACTGGGGCTTATTGGAGTGGCTGACTGACAGCGCTGACATTTGGAAAGAGCACAGTAAACAAGGTTTCATGGAGAATAAATAGCAGGCAAAGCAGTGCAGCTAATACACAAACGTTGAGGTACTGTACCCAATTAACGCCTCATATAGCATTAATCAAGGCAATAGAAACAGCTGAGATCACACGCACGTGCAAAGCCTCTGTAGACGTTGATGAAAGTACAACTTAAAAGTGTTTGGCATTGGACAAAAGGAGCTTTGTTTCAATAGAACCAATCCAAATAGAAAGGGATGAGGGAACATGTTGATGCTAATACAGAACAAAGTGGATCGTCATCGTTTTGTACATTTGCCTTTTAACTTTGATTAAATAGACATTCCTCACTGAAGAATGCACTTAGTACATTTTGTTCACACTCGTGAAGATGAGTACATGTACCTGCTCTGAAATGTCATTAACTTTAAACAGGCTTTATTCTTCTCAGGCCGTTCAACTCACTATGAGTAATTCTGCACAAAAAAAAGCTATGAAATTTAGTTGGCCAGTGTTTAATTTGAACAAGAAAAATCTATGAAAAACTACACCATGTCGTCTTTTTACACTCTTAGATGCAATATTTCATTCAGCCACACATCCTGCACTCCTGCTGTTTCTATGCTGGAGTCACTGGAAGCTGCACTTTTTATCAGCCAATGGTTTTCTGTCCTTCTCTGTGCAACAAAAAACAAAAAAACTAAACTGGAGATGAATCAATACCTGATTTAATCAATAAATATCAGATTCCATCAATTGATTACCAAAGCAAGCTTAGAAAGAAAATGCAAAGTGTATAAAGCAAAGCCAAATTTAATGCAGCATTGTATCTCTGGAACTCTCTTTATTAATGTTATTTTGCACTAAACACTTAAAGACACCATTGTTATTGACCACAGGAGATTAATTAATCTAATAAAATGAGATTAAAGTACAGTATTTAGGTAAATATATGCCTCGCACAACCTCCACTGCCTTTCTTTTCTCTGTATTTAATGTTTTTAATGTATTGTACTGTTTTTATTATTCTGTTTTTTTATTCTGTTTTTTTATTCTGTTTTTTTACTCTGTTTTTTTACTCTGTTTTTTTACTCTGTTTTTTTACTCTGTTTTTATTGTAAAGTGTCCTTGGGTTTCCTGAAAGGCGCTTTTAGATAAAATGAATTATTATTAAAACTGACAATCAGATGCTTTGATAATCTAATAAAGAAAAAAAAAAAAAAAAAACATTTCCAGTGATCTTTATTTTAATAAAATAGTTAGTTTACTTTTATTTTTAAAAAGAGCATTCAGGCAAAAATAATGTACGAAGTCTGCCAAACCTATTGACTTTTTTTTCTTTTTTTTTTTTTTTTTTTTATTAAAAGAAGAAATTCGAACAAAAAAAGTGTCATCATGAATGCTGGTTGATGGGAATAAAGGGGTGCATCTTACATCATAACTGATAATGAGTCACTGGACAACATTCTGAATTATCCTAACATGTTCCACTTCAGGGATTCAACTAAGTAAAAAGAATTTGGCCATAGGGCTGAGTTCTTCATTACAGCCTAACACTGCTCATACATACATACTGTACATACTGTATGTGCATACGTACGTTGGGCATTGATGATAATAAATGAAAAGAGGAACAAACCAACACATTTCAAACACTCCTTCATAAAAATAACTCAAAAACTCAGATACAGTATGTGTATTTACACACAATCCAAACTGACAGGGGCAAAATCACAGACACACAAACTCACAACCACACCATTAAATATTTTTTTTTGGCTTTTAAAAAAAATATCCCAAGTGCAGTGTTACACTGTGTTCTCCTCTAAAACAGAACTGGCAAGGCTACACGTGGTCGTGCTTACATCTGACTAAACACGGGCAGCAGCATTACACGTCTTTTTAAATCCAGCAGAACAACTCATAATGCTTCAGGGCATCCAGCAACGTGCACTTCTGCGTGTGAATCCAGGCTGTGCTAACTAGAGCAACTAGGTCACCTAAATTTTCAAGGGAAAGATGTCTCCTTCGGGGCAGAATTCGTGCAGGGTGAAACATTCGGTGCACTGGTTTTTAAGACGCGGCGCAGACACCACCATGCTGATTGTGACACTGTGTGCACACACGCTGTCCGACTGGATTTGGAGGTTTTCTGCAAAAGTGACTTAAAAAAAACTCTTAAAATACAAAAAAAACATTTAACCCCAACTTGAAATGACTTATTTATACAAAAAAAAAGCTTTTTAACTCCAGTCATAAGAAAGGTGAGAGCTAAAGTCGTGTTTAATCTTCTTAGAGACAATAAGGAAACACTGTTAGGAAAGCCACCATTAATACAAACAAATGAACAGTCTTGCTGTTACTAAGCAGATACAACTCTAAATAAGTTCATCCCTATTAATAGTAATAATTGAACTCTACAACTGACACTGTAAAACAGTTGGAGGTGGAAACACATGCATTGCCTTGAGCAGAAGAGTAATCTCTTCAGTTTTTTTTTTAGTCACAGACAGTAAAAGGTCTTGCATCAGCCATGAATCCCCCCGAGCATAACAAATGCAAAATAACCCACAAATATGCACGAACACGTGTGGTCAAAAGCACACACAGCAGTGTTACGCACACGCAAACATGCACGCAAAATGCTTCCTCAAAAAAATAGGCCATTTACAATTTGAGGAGACATGATGACATTCTCTCTCTCTCTCTCTCCTTGTGTGGCGTCTGAGGAAATCAATAGCAGATTCATTTTCTGCCAGTAGGAGAGAAACATACAAACAAAAGGCTTCTTCCTACACAAAGCTCAGCAGTCTCCAGGCAGAAAACGATAAATGTCAGGTGAAGGCTTGTCTGTGGGTGTAGGGACTTAGTAACTACATCATGAACTGGTAAGCAGCTATCTGAAGTCCCAAAGTCTGTGGGTATTTATATGGTTTTATTTTCATAACTCAGGTTGAAACAAAAATGCATTTTGTAAAAGTCAAAAGAAAATTGCCTTAATTTTTTTTTTTTTTTTTTGCAGCGCTAAACTTTGAAATGCATGTAAGCTAATGTACATTATTTGGTAAGGTTGGGTGATTTTGCCTAAAAAAAAAAAAAAAATCAGATTTCGATTCGATTTTTTTTTCCAATCAGTGCAACTTTATTGCTGTGATTGTCCTCAAGAGTTAAAATGCAAAGAACAAACCCAAAACAAAAAGTAAATGAGGCTCTGTTATTCAACAATTTCAGGCTTTAACCCAGGTTTAAGCAAAAGTGCAACAGCAACTTTACAGTAGCTTAAATTTGCCGATTAAGAAATCCGATAACTACATATTTCATAACATATAACATTAAAATAAAAAATAATAAAAAAAAACTCTTCCCTTAGCATCTCAGCATATAAGTGCGAATGAAGAAAATAATAAATGTAAACAAAGAAGGGGCTGGTTCACATCGCGTTATGGTAACCCAAAAGGATAGAACGCAAAAAAGTCCGAAAAAACTGTGGTGGGAAAAAAATAAAATAAAATAATAACATTTCACTCAAATTTGCAAAATAAAAATCGTTTTTACCTCCAAATTCAATAAACCGATTAAATCGATTTTTTTGCCCAGCCCTAGTATTTGGTCAAATTGAAATGTGTTGTTTTAAACATTTGAGATGCTAGTTCTCTATTATTAAATAAAATCTGGGTTATTGCCTCATTGATCAATGAATCAAATATCATCTACTCCAAAAAGAAAAGCAAAAGACTGAAAAAGCCGCTCAGAAGTTTGTTTTGGTCTCCACTGTTAACACTCAATCCGTGTATCATTCGTTCATTCGTTGAAAAAAAAAAAAAAAAAAAAAACGGAAAATGCCTTGTTTTTCAAATTCAAGCTCTTTTGCTTCGGTACGGAAAACAAAAACGGAAAACAAACACCTTTATTCGTTTTCTCCATTACCGATTGGCCAAAGTACGTGACCCGGAAGTGTACTCTCATCCGACGCTAACGGCTATGCTAACGGCAGTTCGGCATGACAAGATCGCTTCTTCCAACTGTGCATCCGAAACGTGTCCTTTTCACTTTAGCTGGTGTTGGGCACAGAACCTCCTCACGGACATTTCAGAGGATTTAGAGACTCCTAAGTGTTGCAGAGCTAACGATATCTTGGAATGTGTAACGCTTCACTTCCGAAGTGAACTTGAATTTGAAAAACAAGGCGTTTTTCGTTTTTTCATTTTGGTTTTGGAAACAAATATCAAATAATGAGTGTTTTTTTCATTTTTCATGTTTTTGTTACATAATGAAAAAAGAATGAACGAATGATACATGGATTACACTCTCTTATTGACATTTTCACAAAAATTTCACATATGGCATTGTGGGATGTAGAGTCCTGTAAACAGATGCATAGAACTGTTTTACTTCATTCTTTTGGTGATTTCTTGTTTTTCTTCTCCAGACAAGGAGGACAGTGTTTCGTTTGACACCATTTTTGTTCTAGCTTGTTCCTGTATTCCCCATGATATCACTGTCAATTTCATACAGATTTGGACTTTCTGTGTAAACACGAATATAAACAGCTGCCATTATTTTGCAACAACTTCCAGTCCGTGAAAACACCAGAAATGTGTTGGGAAGTCACTTTTTTGGGGCAAAACACAAGAAATCATGGTTAGAACGAAGCAAAAACATTTGTCTACAAGACTTCACAACCAAGACCGTTTACAATGGAAATCAAAACAAAGTTGCAAGCAGCCAATTTCACCTTTTTCCCTTCATTTCGGAGTAAATTATGTTCGATTCATTGATCTATGATGCATAGATGATGATTTTATCTAATAAAAAAAATAGATTGCGGGAACCAGTTTCAAAGGGATCCTTCACTGTTTGTACAAATGTGGCCTAAAACCTTTGAAATGTTCTCATTACTTTTAATAACTTTTAAAAATGGGACTACTTTACCATTTGAACGCAGCGCGCAGCCATGTTCAAATGACGTCATTGATGACGTGAATCGCCCCTTTCAGCCCATTGAGTTCTATAGGAGGTGAAGTATTCAGGATCATTTAGCAGCTTTTTCAGGCAAAATGACAACTCAGTAAAAGTAAAAAAAAAAAGTTATCAAATTACCGAAATTTGATAAACAAAATCCGTGCCCCAAAAAAAATCTGTGACTGCAGGAGGCGACAGCTCCTTCTCTGCTGTTTCGTAGACGGCATGAAGAAGAGAAGAGCAGCTACGTGCATGTAAATACAGGTAACAAGGATCGACTGCTGCTCATTAATGTTGACCCAAGTTGAATCTGTCTTGGTTGAACCGGCGTTCTTGCCAGAAATGTTTGAAGGTAATGTTTAATGGTTTAAGTCTGGATTTTTTTGCTCTCCTCTTCTTCATGCCGGGGGGCACGGATTTTGTTTATCAAATTTTGGTAAACAAAAGAGGTTTACATTGACTTTTTCAACTTTTACTGATTTTTAGAACAACCCAAAGCAGCACAAGTTGTCATTTTGACTGAAAAAGCTGCCAAATGATCCTGAATGCTTCCCCTCCTATAGAACTCAATGGGCTGAAAGGGGCGATTTACATCATATCATTTCAACATGGCTCTCAAATGGTAAAGTAGTCCCATTTTTAAAAGTTAATAAAACTAATATGGTGCAAAATAATGTGTTTTGTTAGGCATAGATCTTCTATTAAGCACATTTCAAAGATTGTAGGTCACATTTGTAAAAACGGTGAAAGATCCCTTTTAGAAACATGTTTGCTACTGGTGCTCAGCTATTGTTTACTGTCTCTCAAGGCTTGATGATACAGTTGAGTGCAGAACAGCTTCTGCATCGTCTACTCTGACACTCAAACAGGACAGAAGCATCTCTAACTTCCTGCACCTTGTTCATTAGTCTGAAAGCAGATGGTACATCTAGGAGCCAATTTCTGTTCATCAAATCTAAAAATCCTCTCTGATTCCAAGATGTAATTAACAGCTATTTACATTTAAACTTCTTTAAATTAATCTGATTCTTTTCCTCCATTCCTCTACTAAATCACACAGAACAGATACACTGGGCTTGCTGCAGTTTTAAATATTGTATGCGACCATGCGTCTTAATATTTAACGAGACAAGAAAATCTGTCTACTCATTACTCCACCTGTTTCTGTGGGCTCAGAGCGTACATTGATACTGACATTATCTACTCCTCTTATCTTCTGCTTGTCCCTGTGGAACATCTAGGAAGTCAACCTCATCGTCACTAACATTAGATACTTAATGAGCTTTCTTAATAGGTGACCTTTTAGCACAGGTTTCATAATGTGGGAAATGAGAGACTTGGAGAACCATCATCACACACATACCACTCAATATAGACACCAAGACACCGAAACAGTCAGTCTGCGTTTCCATTAGCCTGGGAAATGTGCAAAATCTAAATAGAGCAATAAAAATGGATAACACCTGAATTTTGAAAAAAAAAAAAAAAAAACACTCAAATATCACAAAAAAGTTTTTACACTTTCATGAGGAGGTATTTCAGACGTTTTGATATTGAAATGTATCGCAAAAGCGCCATGGAAAGATGTTTTCCGCAATTACATGTCACAGAAAATGACGTACCTGGTCACATGACCACTTATCTCTGAGAAAACATGGCACGGTACGTGTATTTCCTATTTCTTAGCATTACACTTAAAAATGATTACTGCCACATTAAACAGCAAACAACACAGGAATGCAGAGCGTTATAAGGAGGTTTTGAGCATCCATCTTCCTGCAGCAACGTCTCGAGGGATGAGATTTCATGGTAGTTACGAGGTTTCTCTCCAAAACAACCTTCAATGGAAACACGTTCAAAGAACAATTACACTTTGTTGAAACTTTAACAATAGCTTTTATTTTGCAAAAAACTGTAATGGAAACCCAGCTTGGGACACACTGTTGGACACACAGACTAATCATACATTATTGATTCTTGCATTAGTTTACTTGATATTTAATGCCAACTCAAGTTATTCAGGAATGACATCAGCCCGCAGCATAAACTACCTCTGTACCTCATCAGCTAAGGCTAATCTTTGCTCTGTATTACTAGTAACTTCCCATAAAAAATCTTTATCAAGATAAAAAGTCTCAACCGTGTTGTCAAAGACAAAAAGACAATCAATCCCACTAATTATGTGACAGATGAGAAAACACTAAGTTACTGTTTCTACTGTTTTGTTTCTAGCTTGTTTCGTTCTTCCGCTGAGAAAAATGACTTTTTCTGAAAAAACCTATTAATGACTTTGAAGCAATTTTCTTTTGCTCTTAGGGACACCTCAACATTAGTTTCCTACTATAAAACTATAAAAACAACACTCAGACTGGGCTTTTGATCGCAAAATTATTATTATTTTGATATCTATGTCAGACTTGAATGGTGTTCTTACTGTATTTTGGCCGTCATCCAAGTCTCTCCCCCGTCATTCTCCACACCCGCAACTTCCTCCTCCTCCCGGTCATGCCAAGTGCCCCGTTTTTTTGATCATTTCATCTCACCATTGCGACACTCTCAATAGTCTACTTAGTTCCACACATGCCCTGGTTGAGTGTGCGCTGCTGTGAGCTGGTGGGAACTTAAGCATCAATTCTCGTAGCACCATTTTTTGTTTCGTAAACTCCGTTCCTCTCCCTCTGAGCTCTGCCCATCAAAGGCGATCTCTCATCAAAAGGTGCTCTGCTGCCACCTACATGTCACCAGTTGGTCAGATATTCACCGGAGAGCTTTATCACACTGTCTCTTAGCAACCCCAGCCGAAAAAAACAATTCACGTCTATAGATGTGAATGGGACTCAATGAGTTCAACAGGAGCGGAAACACAGCGATCACAAAGACTACAGTGTTATTTGAGAGTGTTTTGTCTTACCGTGGTGAGATATCACAGCCCTGCTGCATGAAGGCGCCCAGTGAAAACCAAAGGGAATTAAAGATGCCAAACTCATTGGTTTGCTCTTGACTCTGCTGGTTTGTGTTCTGTGGAGTAGGTGTCTGACCCTGCTGGACCCCATTAGTGGCTGCAGCTTGTGTTGGACTCTGTGGCTCCGCTCCTTCCTCATAGTCCTCAGCGTGCCACTCGTACGGGCTGAAGCGACTGACGAGGAACAGAACCACGCTGACGCCAATGTAGGCGAATACTATGCACATCCAGATTTCATAAGCCAGAGGGTCCAGGAATGAAAACACGCCGGGTTTGGACTTGGTGGGTTTCTTGATCATGATTGAAATACCCAGAGACATGAAAGGCTTGGAAAAGTCGATCACCTCTTCACGTACGAGTGTTATAGTGAGTGGGGCAACAGCCACGTCTGCTTTCTGAGGAGACACATAGAGGTGGGTGAATAACTCCACAATACCATCACCGTTCAAGATGATCTCATGTCTAGATGGAAAACCAATTGTTGCGACAGTTTTATACATAAAACAAAAGTCCCAAAACTTTACATCCATGTGTTGACTGCAATTAGCAATCTATCTCTAAATATTACACAGTGTGGAAGTGCCATGACTCACCCCATAGACCAGCTCTCCCACCATGCCGTTCCACATTTTGGTCTCTGGATCTCTGGCTCCATACTTGCCGTCGGAGACAACTTTCAGTTTATATTGGTAGCTGACATGCTTAGCAATCTCGGCAGCCAGCTCAACAATGTAGCCCTCGTACTTATCGTTCCCTGTCAACATCTCATGGTTTTTCTTCAGCATCACATATGGCGACTCCTGTTGAAGGGGAGGAAACAATGTGTTGAACGATATTTTATTTACATATCTAAAAAAAAAAAATCTAATCTTTTGTATCAAAATATACTTTAGAGCATGGTTTCTCAACTGGTTTCACCCTGGGACCCACATTTTGCCACGGTCATTAAATTTTGATCTTTTTTAAAATATAAATCTATATATTTTCCAGTGCAACACGCATTTCACAGCATGCCTGTCAATAGAAATGACAAGTTCAACATAAGAGACATTAAAGAATTTATTTATTTTTGACCAGCTATCTGCAACTCACCCAGTACAGGTCTGCGACCCACTTTTGGGTCCTGACACACCAGTTGAGAATCGCTGCTTTAGAGCAGAGGTGTCAAACTTAGCCACAGATTTTGGGAGGGGAAAAAAAAAAAGCAATTTCAATATTAATGTGCTCTAGTTTGTACTTCCACTTATAACCCTTATACAATATAAGAGGGCATCAACAATAGCCAAGGAATAAGTGGTTTATATTGGTTGATTTTGTGACCAAATTTTGTGTAATTTAGAGGAATTTTGTGTAAAAAAAATTAGAGTTTTTCCCACAGTTTGGGAGGAGAAAAGTGTCTCCTATCATGTGATATAAGCATGGCAAGGCTGTTTGCCCATGAAAATATCGTAGAATTTAATTTAATTTGTGAATGTGGAGGGAGTGAGATACCTACAAATGAATTAGTTTGTAATTTACACAATGATTCATGTTTTTGCTCTCATTCTTACTTTCTCCTGCGAGTCGAAGATGATGCTCTCAGGAGCAGGATTTGGCCCCTGGGCCTTGAGTTTGACACATGCTTTGAGTCGTATCCCAGGTGACTCAGGCTCAAAGCCAGAATAAACCCCAGTGAGAAACAGTCTATCACATGATTGGTTGAGACAGGCTGAGTGGGCAACCAGTGAGACTTAAAGTTTTAATTCTTGTGCTGAGAGGCAGTAAAGCTAACCAGTCCAACACAAAGCTGACCATTAAAATTGTCAATCCTTTTACCCTTGACAAATAATTTCAAGAAGTAACTGAGGTTATTGTAATGTAGTTATCCCAATTACTGTCAGCAGATTGGGCAAATTAAACCATAGGCAGCATTCCAGTAAATGAGAAAGACTTTGATTCTCGTAAAGCTTTTATAAAATTGTGTGGTAATGGACAATATTTCTCTAAGTACCACAGAACATTATGCTACTTATTCATAGCTGTGGCTTTAGGAAAAAAGGAAGAATGGAATCAAAACGTGAATCATTATGCAGAATAGATAATTATATTGAATTAAACTGTATTATTTTTGGCTTTGTTCCTTTGAGTTATGCTGTAATTTAAATATAAAAGGTGTCTAAGTGTAATCTGAACATTGCCACACAGAGCTGTTGATAAAATGTGAGCAAAATTACAGAGCTGAGTCGGTGTCAAATCACAGGCTGTGTGTGTGCTTATGATTGTGTACTCAAGCCCTGAAACAGACAGCGATGCTGACAGGGTTTTTCACCTCTGCCCCAGTGCCAGCCTGTTCTTCTCGTTATAACGCACACTGATTGACCGTCCAAAGAAATCAAAACTGACATGACACCTGGGGCCCCTGCTTTGCTTCAGAAAAATTGTCTTTCATACACGACTCCAGTCGGCCGTGTCTGAGCACTGACCAGAATTCAGAAAACCCTAATTCCCACAAGTAGTTATGTCTGTCTGTTTTTAGTGTGAGCTCTGGAGCTGAGCAAATCCAGGCCACCAGGATTCATCGGGGTGTAGAAACGAGGGGCTTCCCTTTCTGTCTTACAGTCTTCAGTGATCGCCTGCGCTTTATGGCTGAGGGTGAAGGTAATCATTGCAACACATAACCCGAGGCCCTTGGGGAGACAAATGGCACCCCAGGGAGACACGGGGAGGAAAAGGTCCGACCGTACAGTGCTTTCACACCATGCGAGTCACAGAACGAATCTGACACACTCACACTGACCTTAAGAAAAAATCCTTCAGGACTGGGTTGTATTGATTGAACGCCGAGATCTTCTGCCACTCAACTATTTAAAGCAACATCTGCTGCACACGCAACTCTGTTCATCTCAACACTGGTGCATAAGATAAAAGCCGAGCACAGAGAGAAATGGATTTTATTATAGTGACTTGGGAGTCTATCTATTTTAGTTTGATTGTCTAACAGCCATTTCCACAATATTAGATAGTTAAAAGCTTTAAAATGCTATTTATACATTGCCAAGAACGCCGAGGCTGAAATGTGCACTGCGTTTCTTTTTATTGGAAGTCGTGCATGTAATGTGCTCCCTAATGTGGCCATTGAACATCAACGTAAAATGGAGGACTTGCCTCGGTTGAGACAGCCATTTTCTTTTTTTTTTTTTCCATTCTGCCTTTTGACTTTGATAGTCACCAAAATACCTTTTTCTGCTAAGCGGTGAGTGCCTATTACATGACAAATACAGCAGAAAACCTTCATCTGATTAATTCTCACAGGAGAGTAGCAGCGCACACTTCACTGTTCGACCTGGAATTGTTCATCAGAGCTGTTCAGTTTGCATTTCAAACACATTCCTTGGATATTCAATTATCTTACGTACACTCTCGTTCTGACCATTTAAGGTCATTATTTTTTGTTGGCAAACGAACGTATGTTTGTGAACGAGGGATTAAAAAAATGTCTGTTTTTGTCTAAAGTTGATGACATTTGGGAACTGGTGGCCTTTATGGTTGAATGTACGTAAATAATACGTACATTCAAGAGCACCTTACCTAGAAATGATTGCAGTCATTGTGATACCTGCCACGCCAGAATCTGTATTATTACACTTATCCTCTGGAGTATTTACAATTTTTCCAATGTTATTGTACTTATTCACTGTGAATTTCAAAGAACTCAAAAGATGTTACAGTCTCCCAGACTCTGCCCTTTGTTCCAAAATGTAATTATCATGTTTGTATATCTGAGGATGCACATCAGGAAAAAAGAAGAAGTAATTGTTTCAACTGTCTTCAGCTTTGGGATCTCAATAAAAAAAAACAAATGAATAAAAACAATGGAAAAGGTTACCCAGACCTTTTCCTCTCTCAGTCTATACCTTTAAACCTCAGCTACTTTTCTTCCTAAACATTTCTTTTAAAACATACCAAGATGGTGGTGACGATGTAGGTTCTGTTTTGCAGTCCGTATGTGTCATTGGCGCTTCTCACGAAGGTGGCCGTGGTCACGTACTTCTCATCTTCATTCCAATAGCCCACCTAAAACAAGAAGAGAGATAAAAAAAAAAGGTACAAAAATTATTCACAATATAAAGTTAGTAAAGTAGAAGAAAAAAGGTTTAATTGAAGTTGTTCCTCCTTTTTATTATTTGGAAAACTGCTTTAAAGAGAGGCCAATAAACCTATATTTTATGGTGGCAGTATCCTTCTTATTTTTTTCCCCCAGATCTTCCCGATTTTAGTATCTCTTTGTTTGGCAAAATAAACATGTACACCGTAATGTATTGCTAGCCACAATCACCTAAATGCTTCTTACATTCCTTTATTTGCTCAATCCCTGTGGTACTACTGTACATTATTCTATTTGCACAATTACACATTTCATTCCAATGGAAACTCAATGTGTTCAGGACGGCACAGATAAAGGATCAGAGATGATCAGCATGTGGCATAAAGTCAAATAAAAATCAATTAGATTTTGCAGAATATTAAAGTATTAAATCCCTTCTCTTTTTTGTATTTTGTGTACCTGGTTGTCAAATCACTTGTTTTTTTGTGTATAAAAAGCCATTTTTGCTCCTTAACAAAGTTGCACTCAGCACATTCAGGAATTTGCAAGAACAATTTCCGTGAGTTTAGCAAGAATGAGAAAAGCCAAATTTGAACTCAACTCAACTTTATTTAAATAGTGTAAATTACTACAAAAGTCATCTCAGCGTGCTTAACAAAATATATAATCCATTGTAAGAAAGAAAGAAACAACCCAACAACCGTGTGTACAGTAGGGGTGTGTATTGCCTGGCATCTGGCGATACTATTCCCTATCCCGATACATAGGTCACGATACGATACGATGCAATACAATATATAAGTATAAGGCGATTATTAAGAAAGAACTAATCTGTAAATGTGTACACCTTCCTGAGAACATTATGTATGAAATATTATTGGCATATTTTACACTTAAAACATTGGCTTTAACATGCCATGTGCCAACAACTTAAAATAAAAAAATAACATGTAATCTGCCTGTGGCTTTTAAACCAACTTTGACTTTTAGTGCAACATGACTTTAGTGCAACTTCACTGAGGTATATGCCTAGAACAACAAATACAGTAAATGCAGAAAGTTAGTACTTTCTTTTTAGATTTTATTGAAAAAACTTACTTATTTACGCAGTTACAATGTCTCCTGCAGTGGAAAATATTTTTCTGGTTAAATAAAGGTTAGAAAAAAGAAAAAAAATATATACAGTATATGGATGCATTTTGAATTGATCCGATAATCGCGCAACATAATATCGCCGAATTGATTTTTTTCAACACCCTGGTGTACAGTTTGAAAATGCAGAACATAATGGAAAAAACAACTAAATAAAGGAGGCCACAGGCACAGCCTCAGGCTGGCATACCTTCTTGGGTCCCGAAGGCGCTAACTCCATGATGCTAACAGTGTAGTTGGTTCTGCGACCTTTCTCGTTAAACTGAATGTGACCAGTCAATCCATCAATGCGGACCTGTAATGGAGTCACAGATACTGAATAAGTCATTGAGACGCGCTCACTCACCTGACAGTTGGATAAATAATGGCTGCTGTGAAGTAGAATAAACAGGCCATCAATGTCACGTCTGTGCGTTGGCATGTCACGCTCACACATGCTGCATGTTAAACTTAGCTTATTTGTATTTACATAGTTTTCATTTAAAAAAAGGCCTGGGTCCCTGCAGGGGTGAATGACAGTCTGTGCGCGTGTGTGTGTGTGTGTGTGTGTGTGTGTGTGTGTGTGCACGAGGTTGTCGACAGTGCAGTGTGTTTGTCTCGACTGTGAGATGAAGTTAATTGAGCGAATACAAACTGCAGTCTATCCTTGGGCAGATAGAATCTTTCTTTCACACACACACACACACACACACACGAACACACGCAAACATAGACGCATGCACAATTTTTGACACATCTCAACAGATTACATGAAAAAAAAATAAACTGGGCAAAGGTAAATTATTATGCTGTTACTAATTGTGAATCACTAGTGAATTTAGGTTTTGGCTGAATGGAACCATATTTAAAATGGCTCCATTTTGCCAACATTTCTCCCATTATCTTCATTCCTAGAAACACATCCAAGTCTATGAGCTCAAGAGGTCTCATAGCCAGTCCACTGTTTGCATTGCCATGTATTACCTTTCCAAACTCAATAGTTGATGTCATATTCCACGGCGATAATGGCCGCACGCAATTGCCTCCAGGTTTTGTTTACTAGCCACAATGTCACATTTGATACTAGAGAGCTCTCATACGACTTAATGTGAACTTTACACGACAGAATGAGACCTAATTTGTTCAGCCAGCCTCAACTCAGGAGCCGTTAGCCAATGTGCCACTCACAAATATGAGTGCGTGGGGGGGATGTGTGTGTGTACACGCCTGTGTGGGCTTGTGCACGCGTTAGCTTCTTTTCACCCATGTGTTCAGACAGACCTGCTGCAGGGCTCTCTGGATGTCTATGCCCTGTCCCCAGGGAGCGGGTGGGTTGGCAAGACACTCTCCCGCGTTCCCTCTGCGCGATATGTCTATCCTTTGTCTCCTTAAATTCTGGAAGGCTGTGGACATGACTTTAACTCCGTCATAGGTCAGAGCGCCAGTGTACTGGGGAGAGAGCAGAGTGTTTAAAGAATAAAGTACATGATTCCATGTGGAGTGAAAACAGTAGTAGTGCAGTCACTAGTGCTGAATTCCAACAAAGATTGTATATTGGAAATATTTCCACCTTTACTTTCAATACAGGGTTGTATGTTTTAGCCTTTAAAATATATGCACACATCCAAGCAGCTCATATTAACAGAAAACTTAATTAAAATAATTATATATGATTATGAAAAAACTAAAATATATTTGACATTCCACATATAAGGTCCAAACAATGAAAATCCTGAATTAAAATAGGACAATATTACAAGCACCACCAACAAATAAAATCAAATATTGTTAAATACAGGGCTGCTATAGACAATAAACTACTGTACATTCTCTTGGCAGCAAGTAAAAAGGCCATCATCAGAAGATGAAAAACCAATGAACGAGGATTGGATCAACATTGTACACGACATATACATGACGGAAAAAAAAATTATTTAAGTTGAAATTGCAAGTGGCCTTATTTTATAGAATATGGTCAAAATGGACAGAATATGTTAAGCCTACAAGATATGATTTCATGTAATGCTAAAATATAAATACTGATATTTGCTACTGTTGATCATGCTATGTAAACCAAAGGGGCACCCCCACCTCTCTCTATTGATTTTTTCTTTTGTTTTTTTCAGTGTTTAGTAGTGTTGGCAGGGTTGGGGTTAATAACATTTTTCTGTTACAATTATGTTTTCAATTACCCATCTTCAATTACAATTCAATTACGATTACAGTGACCAGCATTTTTTTCCAATTATGATAATTTTTTTATCTTCTGTAAAGTAAATTACAATTATGTTCTCCATTACTGAAGTTCAATTACAGTTTATCCCAATTACTGAGATCGAAAGACATAACCTAATGAAAGTGAACTTTTCTCTAGTGTTAGCTTTTTGTTAGCATCTCTTATGATAACAGTTCCTAAATCAGCTGTGAAATACACTAAAAACAAATATCTATCATCTAATTTCTTTTCCAGTTATTGGTTACCATGTTAGGCTTCCTAATCAATGAAAATGTAGCTTTTAATTATTTTGGTGTGGGCATATAAGCATTTTTGTGTCAGTATATGATTTCATGTAATATTGAAATATAAATACTGATAATTGCTACTGTTGATCATGCTATGTAAACCCATAGGGCATCCCCACCTCTCTATTGTTTTTTTCTTTTGTTTTGTTCTAAGTTTCATAATGTAAAAATGGAAGAGCAAAACCACATGACTTTGAAAATCTGTAACTATTTCTCTCCTAATAAAAAAAAAATAAATGTGAAAAATAAAAACAAATAAAATCCTTCAAACACTAAAATCAAGTATGTTCACTTTTGCACAAAAAAAAAAACAAAAACAAAACAAAAACAAAACAAATAACACTTCTTGCACGTGATATGTGTCTGTTCTAAGTCTTCATCGTCAAACCCAAAGTGTTCTCATAGAAGAAAATTTGCCTTGCCACTTGTTTACCAAGCGTTTTTGCTGCATTTCTTCTGCCATGTTTTAAGACCACGAGCAACAACTTTCCTCGTGTTAGCTTTAACTTTGAAAGGGGCGGGGCAGAGGAGCTTACAAGTGCGTGCATTAAACAATTCAAAGTTAGTATTAATAATACTTTTTTTTTTCTTTATTCTTTGCAGATATCCAAAATTGTGGAAGTTTGTTTTATTTAGCAAATAAAACTTACGTAAAATGAAATAATAAAACAAAAAAAAAAAAGTTTTGTAATCGTTGAGTCTAACGATCAAAATCGTAATCAAATTTAGATGAATTACACAGCCTTCGTTAAATACATACCTTTAGTACAGTCTTGGGCAGTTTGGAGTCTTTGTTATCAAACTCCATCCATTGTTGGACAACGCGGCTCACGCTCGGCGCCGAGTTGTTGACGAGCTGGAAACCGGTGATGTTGGCTCCGCCTTTTCTCAGGTCGGTCAAGTCAATGTCGAGGAAACCCTGAAGCAAGATTCCAAAAGAGGGAAGAAAAAAAAACTTCAAACTTCTCTTTAATAAAAAGGTTTCAGTGCAGGAATGCTTGTATTGTTCTGACTGCATATACCTACCCAGCATCTCCATAGAAAACTAAAGGACACTCAACAAGTCACACTTGTTGGCCATACAGCGGAAATTTTCACTTTTCGTCATATTTTTGGATTTTTCAATATCTCAAGACTGACTCTCAATATTGACAACATTCAGAAAGAGTTTAAATCATTTTAATCTAATTCTAAGGATAACCATGTGTGTCACATGATGCAGTTTTCCTTCATAAACCGAGAAAAAGATCAAATAGATGCTGCTTTCTTCCTTCCCATTAGTTTACTCATTTTATAATTCAATCTATAATATCTATAATATAATTTAATCTCATCTTTATTCAACATTTGGTATCAAATATCTAAACTGTACCCAATCTATGCAGGTTGTTATTGTATTTTAGTCGTCAAAAGTGCCAGGCTCAGTTTTTCCCACTTATGCACTTGCATGTATATTGTTTGGTGTTTTTCCTGAGGGACACGAGTTGTATGGTAGAGAAGAAGAAAAAAAAAAAAAAAATCTCATTTTATGGTGGAACATCGTGCAGCTAATCTGAGACTGACTGACGACTCACGCTCTGCTGTTAACAAAGGCTGGATCAAAACCGTATCGGCTAGTGTGAACATGTGAGGTTTGCCTGTGGCAGCAGAGAATGGAGAAGGATGTGATTTAGTGTAATGGTATCTTCAACGTGAATTCTTTCCTTTTGACAATTGTGTGGAGAGAGGCAGAGAGTGGGAGCGAGTGCTTTAGTGTCTCAGCAGGCTGTTGTCAGCGTGAGGAAGAGGAGGAGGCGGCAGAGGAGAGACGGAGTGAGGAGGGATGATTTTTCAGTGATTTGTCAGAAGTTTGAAAGCAAAGTTTTGACTGATGAGAAGAAAAGGTGACCCTCCTCTCGGAATTGTCTGTCGCTCGGAAAAAAAACACGGGAATCAATCTTTGATGACAGTGACCAGCAATTATAATGACTTTTTTATCCTCAGAAAGTAAATTACAATTGTGTTCTCAATTCTTAATCCTGTCAGCATCTCTTATGATAACAGTTCCTAAATCAGCTGGAAAATACACTAAAAACAAATATATATCATCTCATTTCTTTTCTATCTACTGGTTACCATGTTAGGCCTCTTAATCAATGAAAATATAGCTTTTAATATTTACGGTGTGGGCATATAAGCCTTTTTTGTGTCAGTGTACCTCTTGATTACAGCTTTTGAAATGGTAAAATGTGGGAAAGCTTGATATGAAACATATTTTAATACATACTACATATGTGTAGAGCTGTACACAGAACCTTAACATGGTTCCCTAGTTTTGCGTTAAATTCTAATTATAATAGAATTTTCACGGCAAATACCATTACAAAGTCAATTACATAAATTCAATAACAACTTTTTTACGATTACGACAGTAGCTGATTTTTAGAATTAGAATCACAATAATTACACCATAACTGTAATCGAGAATGGTCTTGAGGTCACATTTTAAAAACTGATTTATTTAAGTAATGTTTCTAGCCTTTTTATTCTATCTTGATTGTATTACTGTTCTCACTCCCTGGAGCACTCTGAGATTTGTGTACAAATGTCAAGTGTGTTACAAATAAAACGCATTTTTTTTATTATTATTATTATTTTAAAGGTCTTGGTCTTGCCTCGGAAGCATTTTTATTCGGTCTTGTCTCGGTCTCGGACTGCCCGGATCAGTCAAGACTTGCACTAATTCCTGCTATTTTCAATCTTTTTTTATGTGATAACAAGGGCAAAAATGTGATAAATCATAAATATCCTTAATTCATGCATTAATCCACCTCGTATAATGACTGAAACCTTCCTAATGTGACTAAGTGACGCACACACCACTACACATAAGCGGGAGAGAGAGGTGGGAGTCTGTACATTTACCTGACATAAAACAAAAAAAAACTTGTTTTCAGATATTTAGAATAATTGTGAATGTATTAGTAGCAGCAGTAGTTTTAATACATGGTTTTCTTTTTTTTTTTTTTTTCTTCAAGAATTCAGTTACATGTTCTGCTTTGATAGAGTTGCAGACGCCTTTTTGGTCCATCAAATGTATTTAAAAGGCCCATGTTGACTAAATCAACTGCTCTGTGCTTTAAACATCATAAAAGTGCTATTTAGGCTTCATACACATGCCCAAAGTGTTTTTTTCATTGATTCCCTCAATCGTTAGTTAGAGGGTGATTTGCTCCTTTCTTACTGCAGGGTGAGCCCAAACACCTCGCTCCAATTTGATGACGCCTTCCCATTTTGATGATGAATTTGACGCGGCACTGAGCTGGAGAAGCCACGCCTCCAGGAAGCTCTCTGCCATAACTGACATGTAAACAGACACGCCTACGAAGGTGAGCATTTTAGCGTCCTTCACGCGGTGCTATGTATGTATTTTCTATAGTCTATGTATGTACAGACTGTCTCATGTTTATAAAGCAGCATGAGCTCGGCTACGGAGTGGGTGGGAGGAGGGTGGGCCGTCCTCTGGCCCTACGTCACCGTGCAGGGAGGAGGAAGTCAGTGTTCCGTCTATAGACACGCCCAGTCATGAATATGCATAAGTAGGCCGCAAATCTGCCTGTTTGTGAAGAATTGCTCAGAAAGTTACTTTTCAGAGACTAAAACTCTGAAAAACAGATGAGTTTGGGAAAATAAACCTCAAATATTATGTTTTTGGGATTCTTAGAACAAATCGAGATGGATTAAAAATAGCATGACATGGAACCTTTAAAAGAAACTAAAGATAGAATGTTTTTTAACTGTCGAACCTTGTCATGGTTTTAATTTTAATTTTTCTATTTTTTATGGTCTTGGCCTCGGTTCTCAAAAGCCTTGGTTGTGTCTTGGTCTTGGTGCATTCTGGTCTCAGGCAAGTCTTGGTCTTGGATAATGTGGTTCTGAGAACAACACTAATGTTCAGTCTGCCTTCTGTGATCACTGCCGTCTCCCTAACATACCTGCACTCTCTGCCAGATGTCCATTTTTCTCACTTGAACAGACAGAGATGTGTCTTTTTTTTCTTTCTTCCTCGTAAATAAGCTAATGCGACGCAACGAGCTGTGGAGGTTACTATAGAAACAAGCTCTCACTAACAATGAGGTTATTTTGAACACATTTAGGTGCTTTTTTTTTAAGTGTACGGATGGACCTGAGCAAGACATTGTCTGTGCAATTCTAAAAGGTGGTGGAACACATAAAAGTAATTTATGCTCAAACTCTTTAATAGAGCCATTATAAACGACTGTGAGCACTTTGCGTATCAGCTGTTATTACGGTCTGAGGCTTATCATTTGAAATTAAATCTGGCAAACCAGCCAGACAAGAGAGATGGAGCCAATCTAAAACCCCCGCAGAGAGAAAGTGTTGAAGCTAGTTCCGATATATTAATGCTGTTATTACCACTGCTTCTGTTGATGCCACTTTTCTTTTTGTCAGGTTGCCTTTAGTGAGCGCTGTGGTGGAATAAACCCGATGAAAAGTGTCAGTTAATGGATAGAAGCTTGGTCTATACCTTTGGCTGCTTGACCTTTCTCTCTGTTACTGGGAGCGTGCACGGATCCTTTGCATCTCTTTTTTTTTCTTCATTTAATACACCTTTTTTGTACTCCCTGTTATTGCTTGCATGAATTGTATGTGGTAGACCTCTCTGTTACTGTTTTAATGAACTAATACAGACATGGGCAACTGGCTACATGCAGCAATCGATCTCATCTTGACAAAAAGAACAAAAGAATGCACAAAATGTTTCAAAAGAGATACAAAACAACAAAAATACATAAAATAACAAAAAAAAATCAACAAAATGACAAAAATATTCACAGAATGACTACAAAAATGGACAAAATCCCAGAAAAATACACTAAGTTAGGATAAAAATGTGCAAAATGGCAACAAAGACACAGAAAATGAATTCAATAACACAAAAAATACACAAAACAACAAGAATATCAAAAATGGCAGAAAAATAAATAGAAAATGACAACACATACTTTGTTCTTTCTTGTGTTAATGCTCGAATTTCATTATTCTAAAGGCTGACATGAATGGTGATAATGTGGCCCCCGGTGTGATTAAAGTTACTCGTCTTTGAACTAATGTAACTAATGTATGTTTTAGAAGCGAGTCATTATTTTTGAGTAAAATGTGAATTGTGAGAACCAGTGTTAATTTTGTCGAGTAACATTTTCTTCAGTTTTTGTCAACTACATTTTTTAAGTGACACAACTAGACTATGACAAATTAAAAAAAATAAATAAAAAAAAATTACAAAAACAATATCAAATGAAGCAAGACCTGTATTCGCAAGGCGAATAAGTATTTGGCAATTTGAAAAAAATGGCAAATAGAATTGTTAATGTTAAAGACATTTTATTGTGTGTCTTTTGTTAATGAGTAATGTCCCTTTATGTTGTTCTTTTACTTATTAAATTGAAAGTAATAATGCAGGAAAAACAGAAGACTGACCTTGACCTCATATATGACCTTGAGTGAAGGTCAAGGTCACACATTGAAGGGAAATGTTGTTCAATGGTACCAGTCTGAGAACTGTATCTCAATTTGTGGTTAAGTTATAGGGAAAAAAAAGTATTTATTTGTTTTTTTTGTGACGTCATGAACTTTGACCCTACATATTCGTAGAGATATGGAAAACTTTGGTTTTTGACACTTGATGTGACCTTGACTTTGACCTTGACATTTCGGCTCCAAAAAAGGCCAACTGCACATCCTTGACATAGCCCCTATGAGATGGCAAACACGTCATTAGTGCTGCATTAAGGAGTTCCACAACCAAGAAGTTGCAGAAGAAAATGAATAAGAACTCCTACGATCACAATGTATTTGGCAATTTTCAAAACTAAATCAAAATGTGCTTTAATAACCATAATCAACACTGGTGGGAACAATCTGCAATTTTTTTCTGCTTCAAAATTAGAACAATTAAACAAAACAAAGAGCAGCAAAGTTATTCCCTCGCAACAATCTTCAGTGCATAATTCTGGTGTCGCCCATTAAACGATAAAAACTGCAGCCAACTTGTCATTAGCACAGATCCAAATAATAGAGCAGATGTCAAACGTTTAAAGAAGGGAGACAGTGTTTTTTAGTGGGGTTTTTCCTGTCAATAAATTTGCATGCTTTCTGACTGAATTATTGATAAAACATGAATCACATAATCACTGGAAGTTGACACCAAAGTCTAAGTCTAATAAGGTGGTTGGTGTGTGTACAGAAAATAGAGAATGAAACACTTTCTTACCAGATTAGCCAGAATGTAGTGGTAGCTCTTTGCATTCTTCCCTTGTTCGACAATCTGTGAAAAAAAAAAATTACAAAAAAAGTTAAGAGAAAAAGTTCACTCATAGGTCAGAACTGATGCACATTTGTCCAAAGTTTAAGCGTGAAAAGGAAAGAACAGTGTTTGTGTCCCAGGTGTGTAACATGGAGTGCAGAATTCAGCGTTGGCCTTTTGCTATGACGAGAAGAGAGAAGTGTCACAGGAAGCAAAATAACAGTCATCACCAGAAATCTTGAAAAAGTCAGCGCCTCGTCTGTTTGAAGTGACTTTGCTATAAACGTCCTTTTCTGTCCTCGGCCTCAGTGATGTATTGCATTGTGACAGCTCGGCCTGTTTTCAACATTGCTGTCTGCCGTTTGTAACGATAAACAAAGGCAAAGAGATGCTTAACATTAAACCTTTAAAAAGATTTTAGCTCCTGGCTAATTAATTTAGTTCAACAACAATCCTCAAGGTTGAGGATGAAAAAACAATTAAAGGTTGCTTTAAGGACTGTGTGCATGGGAACAAACAAGTGTCTGGGGAAAAGAAAAATGGGTGAATATACAATATGCATTACTACAAACTATTTGGTATAAAATAGAGGTTGACCGATATATCGGCCAGTCGATATATCGGGCCGATATATGGACTTTTTTTCAGTGTCAGCCATCGACCGATTTTTTTTTTTTAATACAACAAATACATACAATACAACAACAAAAATTTAATCGGCCGATTCATTTTACGTGTATCGGCATCAGCCGATTGTGCGCTGCTGCGTTCGCCGATCCACCTCATTAACAGAGCGGCTGCAACAGGCTGCTCCGTGTTGCTGGAAACAGAGGCTTGGGAGCCCCTCCCCCCACTAGCAGAGCGTGAAGCAAGCTCTTCAATCCCAACGGCAAGTTTTAAACTTTCAAAGCATCTTTTAACTGTTTAACTTAACGGTTGTTCCGTGGGTCCACGTGTTGTGTCGCACTTGTAGTTGTGCGTGTGTGTTTCTTTCCCTCTCCCTCTGCTTCTCACTCAGCGCTGAGAAGTTTTTAACTTTGAGAAGCAGTTTAATATTCATTCTTGTTAATGTTGATGCAATTTAGAACAGAAACTTGAACAGTTTGTTGCTTAATGCGCATCTGACATCACATTATTTTCCTCTGTTAATTCATGTTCTGGGGTTGTGTTGGAATGGACTATTATTCATGGTTTCTTTTTGTGTTTAATACTATAATTATATATATATTTATACTTAATAATTCTGTTATTAAAATATATCTTCTGTCAGGCCAACTTTTGTCAAAGCTATTTTCAGGACAAGGAGGAACAGTTCTCTTTTATAATATTTCATGAGATGTCTCACTCGATTTTTTTTACTTGTTCTTGTTCTACATCTCCTGTTTTTATTATTTGTTAAATATTATTGACTTGGTGTCGTTCTACCTCACCTTTGTTAATGTCAATAAATGTTCCTCTTTTTTTAATTGAGACTTGTACCATTTATCATCTTTATGTAATTTTTTCTATTATATCCTTAATCTTTATACTATTATTTCCTTAATAGGATAAGGTTGTGTACGAGTATATTTAAAGTTGAATAAATGTTAAGAGTTCTATTGGTGTACTTAATTTAGTTTCTAATATATACATTTATATAATATGAGTGTTTCAACTGTCTTTCATAATCAATGTGTTTTTAAAAAAAAAAGTATATCGGCCTCAAATATCGGCTTTCAAGAGAGAGAGAGCAGGGAGGAGCGATTCAAGGTAGAGAAGTGGAAGGATGGGGAAGAGTTGATTACTGTAAAGTGAGAGTGAGATGTGAAGTTGTAGCCGTGAGGCTTAACTATGATGGTGGTGGCTGTGGGCAGAAGGAAGGAGTGAGTGGTAATACCTGAAACAGGTATTTTGGATCAACGTGTCTAAAGCTAAGCCCACAAGTTTTATCCCACATTCCAAGGCATGCTAGTGCATCGTAGACCGACGTATGTGCAAGAATACAACATGTTTAGAGTGGGAAATAAATAGAAAAATAATTAAATGGAAAACCCCACATTGATGATTCTGTTGCTATATCAACAAGAGCCAATACTCTAGCTGACATGTGGCACCAAACAGGTTACAATTATACAGGACGCCATGCAGTCAACGGCAAGATTTATGATTTTAAGATTCAAACTTAATATGTCGTCAACAAACACTGACAAAATAAATCTGTGCTTTAACAAAAAGGTTGCAAAGCAATAAAAACAAAATATATAAAGATTAAATAAAAGGCTGACCTACTGTATATGAATTCAAACTGAAAATTAAGAATGATTATAAATAAAGAAATGTATGGAAATTTCTTTTTCAATGACGGCAGCATTCACAATTTTCCCAATACATACACATACAGTACATAGGGGTTAGAGTTAGGGTACAATAGAAGTTTGAATACGGACGATAAAGAGTTTATAGTTAATACTGTAGCTAAATTCCAACTGTTGCCCCTAGTTGGGCTTTTAACTAACATATTATAATAAATGGACTAAAATCTAAATGTAAAAATACTAAAACATTGTAAACAAAAAAAATATATATATATACACAATCATCACAACGGTATATGAAAAGTTAGTAAAAATTAAAGTGAACTTTAGTAATTGAGAACAAAATTGCAATTGACTTTCAGGGGAAAAAGAATAATTGTAATTATTTGTAATTGAAAAAAAATGTTATGTAATTATAATTGAATTCGTAATTGAACTTGGAACATAATTGTAATTGACAACTGTGTGGACCCCAACCCAGGTCCACACAGTGGAGTTTATATTGCATCCACTCCATAAATGTTCTATATTTATGAAATATCCCTTTTTCTTTGTTTTGTTGACAGGTTTGAACTGCAGGCTTTAAGGGTCCGCTCTAGGGACAGACACCCCGAGTATTTTACTCAGAAATAAAACCAACAAGAGTGGCACGTCTTTGTAATGACATGGCTCAGGTGGTAGTGGGTTGGGGGTTCGATCCCAGTACCTGACTATGTGTCGAAGTGTCCTTGGGCAAGACACTGAACCCTAAGTTGCTCCCAGTGGTCGACTAGCGCCTTGCATGGCAGTCCTGTCCCACTGGTGTGTGAATGTGAGAGTGATTGGGTGAATGAGCTGATGTGTAAAGCGCTTTGAGACTGCTTCAGTGTGGGGATAAAGCGCTATATAAAACCAAGTCCATTTACCATTTACATCCAAATGTAATTATGACATGAAATAAAATTAAAAGTTCCTTTATTTGGCAAATTGTAAATATCTCATCTGGCTTTGTGTTAAATAAAGACCCTCTGAGAGAGTACAACCACAACAAATGTGTCATCACAACAGTCATTAACAGGGGGCCAAGTGGGTAGTGTGGAATTAAATTTGTGTGGCAACCAATTAATAGCCCTAATAAGGGGCTCAGAGGTTTATTTTGTAGATATATATATACTGTATATATATAATAACTATTTATTTCACTACAGCAGCAGTACAACAAAAAATAAGAAAAGAAATAGAAACATACTCATTATAATTGAATCAATAGAAATATGCAAGTTAAGGCCACAGGAAAAAACAAAGACACGTACGAGGAAATGAACAATATTTACAACAGAGAGAGAAACAGGACTGAATGCATGTGAGCAATCTGTGCAAACTTTGGGGACTGTCCTCATTTGTTTGTGTGTTATGTGTCACAAAATGCTTCTGGTCATGACAGAAGGTGGCATTTGTTATTTATAGTGACCCAGGCACAAGTGGTGCCTCGCAGGCAAGCCTCAGGCCTGGAAAACTACGTGGACGGGGAGAGGTGCGGAAGCCATGCTGCTGAAACCAATGCATCCACATCAACACAGTGGTCTGTCAAATGGGAGACTTTGGGCTGGGAGTAGCTTTTTAATTATACATGCAGATTTAAAGAGTCATTCAGAGTTCAGCCTCAAGAGAAGAGCTCGCGTTTGGGTTTTTTTTTTTTTCTCTTCTGGCGAGCGGAGAACAGGCTGTAACTGTTCTCTGGTGGCTCCTCTGTGGCACTAAAAAACGCTCTCCGAGGAGCCAACATCAACATTCAGCCTGGATGAGCAGCGCCCTCAGGATACTGTCAGTGACATTATCGTAAGACAATCTGTGCACAGTATGAGATGAATGAGATTAACACGAGAGTCAGTTCAAAGGGCAGAACAGGCTGAGGTGTTGTGTGTGTGTGTGTGTGCGTGCGTGCGTGTGTGCGTGTGTGCACGTCTGCATGTTGTCAAGGTGCAGGGGACCAAGGCAGTGCGGAGGCAGGCAGCAGATGTCCATGATTGATGGTGGACGTCTAAATGGGGAACTTCTCAGGCTCAGCTTCTGTAAACTGGTGGGAACTGATGCAATAACCTCAGCTGTGGACACAGGCACATCAATAATATACACACGCACACACACTGTTCCCCCCGTTTTACACTACTGCTGCTGCACTGTGTAGATTTCATTAAAAAATAGGGGTTTTTATAACAAATAGAACAAAACGATGTACATGTGTACCCCATCTTCATCTTACAGTCATATTAACTGTCAAAAAAAAACCGTGAAAAGAGTTGAAATACTGTAAAAATGATCTCAATAAACAACAGATGGTAACGCTGGTCTCTGTGTGGAGATTTGATGTTCTCCCTGAGTGGGCGAGGATACTCGGGTGTCTTCCAACAGTCACAAAATAAGTGTTATGTTCCAATTTGACTTATGAGTGATTGTTTATATCACGTGTCAAACTCTAGGCCCGGGGGCCAAATCCGGCCCTTTAGAGCAGTGTTTCTCAAACAGTTTAAGGCTCAAGTACCCCCTCTCTCTTATTTCTGATTCTGAGTACCCCTCCTTTATCCGACCACAACATGTTGCTCAGAATACTATGAAAAAACAACTGAATGAGTGATGATTTATTATGTTAATAAGTGGAATGAAAAGTAATTTATTCCCTTCGGAATAGATGTATTTCTACAGTTTCATCATTTCCGCTTGTCACTGTTCAGTTCATGTTCTAATCAAGATAATTTCCATCATCATTATAATGATTATAATTTTTACTACAAATAAACAACACAAAACCACATATATGAATGCTTTAATTTGTACATTTTCCACTGTCTCTCTCAAATACCTCCTGTAGTGCCATAGCGTACCCTAAGGGTACACGTACCCCCATTCGAGAAACACTGCATTAGAGCATCCAGTTTGGCCCACAGGAGAAAGTAAAATTGACATTAAAAAAAAAAAAAAAAAATATATATATATATATATATATATATTGTAAATAATAGGGATGTCCCAATAGAACTTTTTCATTTCCGATATGACACCAATATTGCAGCCTTCCGTATCGGCCGATATCAATATTGATCCAATATCAGCATGAATCATACATACTTTGATGATTTTTTTTCTTCTTTTCTTACTTATTTTGTAGTGTGGAATGTTAGAAAAGGCTTGATCGAGTGATGTTACGCAAACAGAACAATAGTCAGCAACAGCAGGTATGAGAAAAACCAATTGGTTACATCAATTTTAACCTTAAACATAATATCTACAGTATTCTACAATTAAATAAAAGAAATAAAATAATGAATTGAAAAAAAATCCAATATTTGTTTTCACGCTGATAACGGATATTAGACCGATATCAATATTCGATCGGGACACCCCTAGTAAATTACTAAATTATCTCACTTATTCTAAAATCCTGCAACTTCTCCCAAACAATCCCCACACAAAAATACTTTCATTTTCTCTTGTCACTATGATACCAAACATAATTTTACCTAATTTTATTGTATATTCTATTTACGGTATAACTATATACACTTTGTTGGTAGATTATTTAATTCTCAAAAACGGTGTTTCCTAAGTAAGTCCCCTCTAATGAATTATGAAGAATTCTCATGTTGGTATATTTCTGGGTGTATACTCCATGTCAGTTCTGGTCAGTGTGATAGAGTTAAAAAAAACTCCATCTAGTCCAAAAAAAAAGCAAATTTGACTGGAAAGAGTTATTACATTTGTGTTTACAGTCCACAATTTGCTTTCAAAATGCCATTTTAGTTTGATACTATAAAGGTGCCCCATTTAAATAAAAGGCCTATTTATGAGAAAATGCAGGGAGACACCATGTTTCTGTGCAGTGTTTAGTCTTGTGGGACATAGAGAGATTTAGTCAACAAGAAACAACTAAAACAAGAAAAACCTCAACTACTCACTCACTCTAATATCTATACTTACAAACTGCATTTAGCTTCTTTTAGCTTTAACCTCAAAAGACAATAGAAAGCCAAGAGCAACATACATCATGTGATCACCACTTCATCTTTCAGAGAAATCCTGAGTTTGACAGACCTGCCTTAGCGAGTTACGTTGGCTTAGCCATGACTGAACAATCTCTAGTGTGATGGAGGGGGAGGGGTTGGTGAACAGTCAATCGTACAGCCTTGATATTTTTTCTTTGAACAGCACAAAGGTGATGATGCTATCTAAGATGATCTGTCGGCTCTAAATGCCTGAGGTGAGTTATTTGTCTTTGTCGTCCTTGATGCTGCACAAAACGCAACAAAGGACCGACAACCAACTCCCACATTCAATTCATATCCCCTCTCTCTCTTCTCTGCTTTCTCTCTCTGTCGCTTGTTCTCCTTATTAAAAGTGAACGAGGTGGATTTTTTTGTTACTAAATCTCTGATATATTCTTAAATTTGAATAGCAATTCAATAGCTATTTATGACTCGATGACTTTTTTGCATTTGCGTTGCAGTTTTTCAACTCAAATATGGAGTTTGACGACGGGCGACCGTGGCTCAGGTGGTAGAGGGTCGTCTTCTGATCGAGAGGTTGGGGGTTCGATCCCAGTACCTGACTATGTGTCGAAGTGTCCTTGGGCAAGACACTGAACCCTAAGTTGCTCCCAGTGGTCAACTAGCGCCTTGCATGGCAGTCCTGTCCCACTGGTGTGTGAATATGAGAGTGATTGGGTGAATGAGCTGATATGTAAAGCGCTTTGAGACTGCTTCAGTGTGGGGATAAAGCGCTATATAAATCAAGTCCATTTACCATTTCACCATGTAAAAAGTGACAAAAGTAAAGCTCTAATGAGGAAAAAAAGAAGAAAGAAAAGAAATTAGGATGAAATTTGTAGAATTTAGGGTAAAGATGGGAAAAAAAACCCCAAAAAAACACTGGATACATGATTTGGTCAATTTTTTCCAAGTCGGTTATTAAGGGTCATCAACCTCACTTTGTGTTGGGGTGTTTTAGGGCAGAAATGATCCCGTACGACTAACAATAACTGTAAAATGAAATGCATCTTGGGAAGCAATGAAGTATTCTGACTCTGAATGGTACATTTATTAGATGTTTTTACCTTCTTGAGGATTCCTGTGAGCCTCTCAGTCTCACAATCAATGATAATCTGTCCTTCCTTCCTTTTGTCCAGGTCCTGGAACACTTTCAAAAAGGAAGCCTCGGTCATAGTCTCCACGTTGACTGAAGTCACCAGCCAGTATCTCTCTGCTGCCGTGTCAAGAACCTTCTGGAGCACTGACAGACCTTGACATGAGGGAACACACAGTAAAGATCTCATGTCTACAGGTTTTTGGGAGATGATGAATCATGACAAATAAACACTTGAATGGAACAATTTAAATGGTGGTGAGGAACCGTATAAATAGTTGGGCTCAATCTAACTACATGCAGAGGACATGTGTGAATTATAGGAAAAACGAGGAGGAGGAGCCAGAAACACAGCCAGGAAGACAGATAAACAAATCAGTCAATAAATAAACAATATCTGCAAAAAAATATTAAATTAGAGCTGTTTAAAAAATGTATTAGTCACTTTGAATCGATTTTCCCTAGAATTGGCTGATATTGATTCATAGAATCATAAAATCAGTTACTTAATATGTCTTTTCAACTGTGTGTAATGCAGTACTGTGGGCTTGATTCTTAATTTAAACATGAATATCTTTATAATTATAATACTGCATCAAATGCATTAGAGTACTTTCTATTATTTACAGCATGAGAGAATCTCTTCCATATTCAAGTAAAATTGGTAGTGCCAACAAAATATCCCTAACCAAATAGAAAATCTAATTGAATTGTGAATCAAATCAAATCAATTGGCAAAATTTAAATCTGCACCCAATGATACGTACAAAAACATAGAAAAGCAGTTCTAACTAGAGGTGGGAGAAAAAAAAATCAATTCTTAGATGCATCGAGATTCGGAGGTGGGCGATTCTGAATCGATTCTTTAATTTCCAGTAATCGAGAATCTAAATTTTAGAGGCCGTTTAAAAGTCTGAACAAAAAAGCAGAACTGTGGCGTGCAGCGCGTTTCCAGAGGGACACTTTAAAGAGAGCACCACAACAAGGAAGCATGGAGGTGCGGGAGTGAAGACCAGCCCCGTGCAGCTTAAAATCTGATGTTTCTTTAACGTCCACGGTGGAAATGAACTGAACAAGAGCCACGCTGTATGTAAGCTCTGTTACACTAAAATTACTTTGGGAACACAACGAACATGAGAAGCCGTATGGCACACCTTCACCCGGAGGAGGAGGCAATGCCGGCTGCTGCTGTGGCTAAAAGTACCTCTGCTAACCAGAGAACAATCGAACAAGTCACAACAAAGCTTCCACCCTCTTCAGAAAAGGTAAAGTGGATTAACAAGTCGATTGAAACATTTATTGCTAAGGATTTACGTCCTTACTCGGTCATGGAAAACCAGGGCTTTTGTGCGCTGCTGCATACTTTAGAGCCTCGATATACAGTACCATTCCTTCTCTACGGTACGTTACTGATATGGCCATCCCGAAGCTTTACAACCAAACCAAAACCGAAGTCATAGCATCGCTGCAGAGAGCGGGTAGGATAACAGTGACATGTGATGTGTGGACATCTTATAATCGCACACTTTATCTCTAATGACTGGAAGCTCATGTCATACGTCATTTTTTATTTTTTATTTTTTTCAATTGAAGTTATGTTACAAGGACTCCTTTTCACATACTTCTTCCATTAGTGTAATAAAGGATAATGAACTAACTACAAATAATATATATATAATATATTTTTATACAGTGCATGGACACAGTGAATACAACAGATATTTTGTGAATAAAACATGCATCAAAATACATTAATAATCAATTGAGAATTGAATCGAAGCCCTTTGAATCGTAATCGAATCGAATCGTGAGGTGCCTAAAGATTCCCACCCCTAATTCTAAGCAGTAAAAACTTGGTTTTTACTGCTTAGTAAAACTGGTTTAATCGGTTTTAACTCAATATATATTTATCAATATTAAAAGTCTATAGTAAAAAAACAGAACTCAACAGATTCTAAAAACTCATATTATCTTATTTTTCTCCATAAAACCAAAGCGTAAAATCCAACACTGATCTCAATGATTACTAAAGAATCAATCACTTTAGCCTTTTTTTAGAACTAATAAGAGTATTTTCGTTAGAAGGTGAATCTCCATAAGAGGGACTTTTACAGACATTATATTTAGCACAATAATATACTTGGTGTAGTTGTAATTATGACACAAACCATACATAACAAAGCATGAATAGGAGAAGCCCAAACTCCAGCTCAAAAAGTGATCCATCACATTGTCCCCTGTAGCTTTGGTAATAAAGCGTGACGAGAAAGAATGCTGACACATACAGGTGTGTGCGTTCCCGAAGCGTTACACAGCCGGGCTAAATAATCACTTCTTTCATGCAAACAAATAATCATCCTATGCCTCATCACGCATTGGTGCGCACACAGCCGGCTCCACGTCCTCCGAGCACCAGTCACAGGTGGTGCTACTCAATTACACTGTCACCCATGTGCTAGTGAGACACTTGGGTATTGGAAGAAAGAATGTAGAGCATCCTGTGATCTGAGGGCTTGGGCTGAGACAGGAAATAAAGTGCGATTAGAGAACACATTGATCTTGAGCTCTGATTTACAGTCTGACTCACTGTTGTACTTCTTTGCTCCTGGCAGTAGACCAATCAGATCCTTCTCAAGCTTCTCAAGCAGTCGCAGTTGCTCCGCAGAGTAAATAAAGCAATTTCACCCACAGCAGACTACTGTCAGCCTACCCCAAATGAATTACAGCGATTACGACATTTAGAAATGTAAACTGATACATGATGTGGCTCTGTTAGCGTTTCCTCAGCTAATCCAGGAAAACAACAGCGTGTTTATGCTTTATGAGATTTACATGTCCTCTGTGTTTGCTGGCTTGTGTTCATCAGGGTAGTTTGTCAGGGAATGCACACACAACTAAGTGATCAACCACAGCAGCAGCAGCACAAATCTTGTCCAAAAGAATGAGAAAGGATGTTACAGTCTGAAAGATGATTGCTGGGCCCTATTAGAAAGCACACCAGCTGCTCTCCAGGCAATTCATGCCTCTCTTTTTCACACCAGGCCAGTTGGGAACAAAAAGATGGATGGTAGTTCCGATCCTTGTGTGACCACAGTACAGAATATGTAAATGCATATTTAAAAAAAAAAGCTGAAAAATGTCAGGTTGTCAAATGAAAGTGACACAGCATAGTAGGACAAGGCGATGTATGACGACAGGTCCTGTTTTATGTTGCAGCTCAGAGGAGAAGAATGGTGCTTCTCTGCTCTGTCAGGTTTACCAGTGTCTGTGAAATGGAGGCTTGACATGGAAATGCAAGATTGAGAATCGTGGAGTGAATGGGATTAGTGGGTCAGCCGTTGTGAACGGAGTTCCTGTCCTGTTGGCCGTTTAAGCACCATGGACAGCATCGCAAACAAGAACTATTTTAGGATCCTTATTATTATTACTGTAGTATATAAACAGGTTTTTACAGATATGTCCAAGCATATTAAACAATGAAATGACCGTTTCACGTTAGATGTGCATTAAGTATTCAAACGGCCTGTTGGCCGTTTAAGCACCATGGACAGCGTCGCAAACAAGAACTATTTTAGGATCCTTATTATTATTACTGTAGTATATAAACAGGCTTTTGCAGATATGTCCAAGCATATTAAACAATGAAATTACCATTTCACGTTACATGCACATTAAGTATTCAAAGTGCATTATTGCTCTCTGGTGCCCAAAATAATTAAAAGATACGGAAGACAATTTTCACAAAGAAAAGATAAGATACGAAAAGATACGCACTCTGCACCTGCGCAGAGGGCACACGTGCGTTCCCTGCTCCAGCCTAAGTGTGCGAGAGAGCGTGCACGAGCCCACTTTTCCTTGTGAACAGCTCTGTTTACAAGTTGGAGTTGGCATCGCTCATACAGGCTTCCGTTCCAGAAGAAGATTTGCACTTTTCCCACTATGACAATCCATTGTCAAAGGACCCGATGCGCACGAGCACGTACGACAGCCTTACGTAAACATATCACCAGAATGGTTAACAATTAGGAGGACCAATAGTCTTGATGATAAACCCGGAAGTTGAAGCCAAAATAACATTGTCCACAATACCTTTAACTAAATAAATAAATAAGAGCAGTCAGAGAGCGCAAACCTCCACCAAGTGGCAAATCTCCTCTTTGCCAGATATTGGCAGTTATCTGGATCATTGATCCTGATTATGGTACCATGATCATTGAGACTTTAAAGGCTTATAAGAAATGTATATGCCGATTAATACAAATACAGTAGGTTGAAATGTATGGGCATCCCCTCTTATTTTAAAAAATCCCAATGAAATGGGCAATCTGGATTTGATCCGGGTGTAATTAAAGACCAACCATAATATAACTGAGTCAAATTTCATAAAGGTTGTTCAGTTATGAACCAAGATACGAATATTTAAAATGTTGCTAATGACGAGAGATGGAGATTTTTATGGTCTATCTTTGGTTCAAAATTTTAAGGACTTTTGAGACGTGAAAACATTCCCTTCTTTGGAGAAGGTAATAAATAAAAGCAGAGGATGACGTCCAACAATTTTGATTCGTCTTCATTAGATAATCCATCTTTATCAAAAAACGTATTGTCTCATCAATGTAATAAGATATATTTGTACCAAATTGTCTGGTTTTGCAATCATAATTAGATACTTGTTGTGTTTCTTTCCTTGAATTTGGTCCAACTTCTGATGTCTTTTGTTTATCCCAGTTTCAACTTTAGAAAAATTAAACATCCATCAGCCAAGACCGATAAAAATTGTTAATATCAATTTTGCTCACTTTTTAACGGTTCATTTAGCTTTTGAATGCCTTCAATTTTATTTCAATTTGTTTTTAAAACTCCTTCAGTTTTAAAAAATCCTAAAGGAACTTTGAGGATGGTTTGAGTAGCCATGCAGTGTAACCCTGCCATTTAAAGGCATCCTGGAACAGAATCTGGCTGATATACACACACTTATGGCCAAAGGCAATGCAAATAGACCAAGGTAGAATACAGAAGTAACATTTGTAATAATTACTTCAAGAATACGGTTTGGAATGAGTTTAATGGTGAAATAAAATTGGAGAGGCACTTAAGAATAAGGATTCTAAGATTAAAAACAAACTAAAAAGAATACAGTTGAAGAACTTATTTGACCCATTTAAGGACAGAAAGACAAAACAAAAAAGTAAAACACACTAATAACTGCTTGAAGGAACCACATGTAGACTCATGCACACGCACACAACACTAGCTTTCTACAATAAATGTGATTTTTCTTTGAGGCTTAAAATAACCCCACAGGACGGGGGACTGCAGCATAGTATCCAGGCAACAAAGGACTACCAATCTGAATTTCACTTCCTCCATCTGACAAACACATGAAGTGACCCTGCACCAAACACTCACAAAGAATTCTTATCAAAAATAATGAAGCAATCACAAAAAAATAACGACTAGTTATGGCCAAAAACAGCTGCAAAAAGCCCCAAACATGCACACATTTGTATCTGCAGAAGACAACATCTTCATTGATGCACAAGCCTGCACGTGGGAGTCATCACAGCCATGCTCTGACACCCACAACAGCTAAGATTATATGTGAAACCAAGACGTGAACAGAAGCATTTGTTTTTTTCTTTTGAAATGTTGAAATTGACAGCTATCACTCGTTTATCTAGCAGCTTTGACATGGGTTACTGCTGAAGACGGCTCGATAACAACAATAATCTCTTGTCCCATTGTGTGATTTATCCACTAGTCAGTAGGGGTCAATGTATCTTTTCTCTGTTGGTGTGAGTCCGTACAAAGACGTCAGTCAAGAATAAATGTTCAGATGGCTGCTCACTGTAGCACAATGGCAAAAATTGACCTTCATGCTGTCGCCATGGCAATATGAAGGCGACAAATAGCGGTAGGTAGTAGTGCAGGCTCTGGCTGTCTGTGTGAATGCACTATTAGGACATTCAGTGACTATTAGTGACAGTATCGCTGATGATGTTTAAAAATCAATGATATATTGCTTTTAAAAATGTTTTTATTTTTCAAATGAAACATTCTTTTTCTGTGTTTTGGCTCTGCATTTTAAACAGCATCGTGTGACACTTGAAGAAACGCCAACTAGGATGGAGGTTTTAAAAACTGCAGTGCGCAGTGTTGCCATGGGAACATTAAAAAAAAGATAGTTGCTCGTTGTCATCAGCTACTGTCGTCATTCACATCGTTTACGTTGCGCATCATTGCATAAACTGGAAAAAAACAACAAATTCCTAATATGATTTGCTAAACTTTTTATGTGCCAAAACAAGACATTAGCAGACGTTTGACAACGGTATTCAACCAAGGGAATGACACATGTGACTGTTGGGTTTAGTATATATAATCATTAACATTACGCAATCAGAAATATAATCAAGACCCGATTGAAATTGTATAATGTGTCCTCTTCTCTCCGATATGGATGAGAATTTGTTTGGGTGACAAAAATGCAGCAATTTCATTATTTCTACCTATTTACTTATCTTAAACACATACAATTATTTTAGCAATACGCAAGATCTTCAAAACTCATTTAATCACTACTATTGAGAAAATACATTTTGATTGTTATATTACAATGACAACGATAGCTTTGATTTAGGGTGCGAACACAACAAAGAATTATTTTTCAAAACACTAGGATTCGTTTGCTCGTATATTCAGCCTCACGTGGGCAGTTAATAAAGTCTAGAGCGGATCATACAGGCAAATTCCAGAACGATTGTTTAGATCGCACTAGTAGTGCTTACAATTAAAGCCCAGACTTTTTTTTAGCTGTGCATAGACAAAACCGTACTTGGCTGATGACCTAGAACACATGGCATTGTGGGTGGTATGTTTTGTTTCACTGCGATACAAAACAAAACACTAAACCCACCAAAAGCACAGCGATTTGTTGCTGCTCCATTGTTGAATGCTGTGAAAGAACAGATAATAGGTGGAGTTTGAGGAAAAAAATAGAATTAAGTATATAGGCTAGGGGTTAGATTTTAGGCCAGAGCCCGGCCCGATTTTATATTTTAATCTCTTTTACTTTAATATGTTTTTTTAATAAACACAAAAATACTTCTATATTGTTGTGATATAAATTCTGAAGTGATTTCTGCTAGTAGTGGGACGGGATGTTGACCGTGTTGTGCTGCGTTCTATTGTTCAGCGTTTACATTCACTGAATATTATTTGCTGGAGCGCAGGGAACAAATATGATTGCGTGCTTCAGTCAGGTTTGCGCGCCACGCGCGGGCCGCCCGGTCTGGTCTGCAATGCTGTAACGGACTGGGTTCTATGTTCTGGTTTTGTTCCACTTGTGTGTATTCAGTGGTTAACTGATGCTGAGATTTCCCATGGAAAACTGTGATAACGGCTCGAGTCACGTCATTTCAATACCTTTTGGGGAGAGCTGGGGTGCGTGTGCGCACACCCCCCCTCCCCTAGCCGCATGAGGGACCGCGCTACTAATCTACCGACAGCAATACGTTCAATAAAATAATAATTTACGTCGAGTTTGCTTCAGGCTCGGGCCTACAATTTAAGTTAATTGGTCGTGCTCGGGTTGGGTTGGGCTTTATACCCACTGGCCCGGGTCGGGCTTGATTTTTTGGACCCAATCAAAACTCTAATATAGACCGTCTCGAGATTTGTGCCAACCACAATGTGTGTAAAATCATTCAATGATGTAAATTCATGATAAAATCAGGCGGGTGGCTCCTTTCTGCTTCATTTTTGCTGCAGTACCATACATGAACTGCTGGGTGCACTGTTGCTTCACCATTTACATGGTGAAGAAGAATTGCACAACAGAAGAAGAACCAACCTAAAGTCTCAAAAGTTTGTGACCATTTAACTGAAAACGTAAACTAGTATTTTTAAAGGAACAAGAATTAATGAATTAATATATATTTTGTAAAGTCACTGTGTTTTATGGCACTGAATTTGGAAAAACTTTAATGAAAACTTTGACCACTGGGGAAGGGCAATAACAGACGAAGAACACCGAATTATTAGTGCGCGCCTTACAAGTTCCCTTTGCTCAACAGATGAGACTCTCTTCTTCTGGTTTCTGTTTGTCCGATGTGGAGAAGTCTCTATTGTAACGGCGCCCCCAGGTGACTAGTTTACATCACTGAATCAGAGGCTGTTTGGTGCAGATCAATAACTGTGACCACAAACCGAGCCAAGTCAAGGTGATAAAAGTATCAGCTGTTCTCTGCCCATTCAGCCCAAGTCTGTGATTATACTGGTGTGAAAGCAGCATCGGACACTTAAACAGTTTGAATCAAGGCCACACTTACTGATAGAGGTAAGCTACATGCATAGCCACATCAGTTATTGTTTACCCAAACTTCATTCGCACATCTCTTAGTTCACTTTGTACCAGTTTGAACATCTTCAACACACACTGCATTGTATATTCCTACAAAATGTTTCTTACCGGAGTCTGAGCTGTACATGTAGACAAACTTGGTCCAGCCGTAGTGTTCGATAACTCCCACCAGCGCGTCCTGCAGCTCGGGCCTCAGCTGGATAACAAACTGATTGGCCGTCTCGATGGGAAAGGATGGCGTGACGAAGCACACGTGCAGCGCTCCACAAAATGACATGAGCATGTTGACTGTCTTCCTGTCATACAGACCAATGATGGCGTACACGCCTTTGGAGAACTGGGAGCAAACTGTGAGAAAGAGAGAACACAAAGAACAGGCGTGTTAAGAGTCACCCTCTGGGAAATGTGGTATATCTGCAAAAATGTACACAGGCCAGATTAGATTTAAACAATACACATGGAATTGGTCAACTTTGTGGATTTACCAGCACAACATGCATAGCTGTCAATACCAATTATTTTCATTGTACATAGGGTGACCATTGCAATAACACCAAACACAGAAACATGGTCTAGGAGTCGACAAAGATATAGAGAAAAAATCTAGTAAACCCCTAAAATAATAAGACTCTAAGGGAATAGAGTGTTGAA
The DNA here is from genome assembly GCF_900634775.1 of Gouania willdenowi. NCBI lineage: Eukaryota > Metazoa > Chordata > Actinopteri > Blenniiformes > Gobiesocidae > Gouania > Gouania willdenowi. Next base: position 24,191,571 of record NC_041053.1, on the reverse strand, counting down.
AGTCAGATTGTATATTAAAAATACAACCAATTATGTCTGCAGCTGCTCTATTTGACATCATTTCCTCACGTACAGGAAGAAAATACATGTTTATTTATTGTTTACTGTTTTATTTCCATTTGAAAATATAGGGGTTCTCTTAAAGTGAGAACAAATGATAAGGTTGTGATGAAAGGAGGACATGCGTTTAAAAAAAAAAAACAGACTGTCCAGCACGAAGCTGGACGTAAGGCCACCCTAATCCTGTACAAGAGTCAATGGAAAGTTAATCTGACTATCTGTATTGTCTTGCCTGTTGTTCTTCTTCCACAATGCATTTGGATTGATTAGACCTTAAATGATGTCCTGTGAATTATCTTTAGTGATGAAACAATGGTCTTATAAAGGTTTCTAGAAGCTGTTGAGAACAGTTTATTTGGTACCACTTTACTTGACGTTTTATACGTAAGGCTGACATTACGCTGTCAATATCTGTCATTAGCATGAATAAGGTGTCATGAAGGCGGTCATTAAGTATCGTTTACTAAATGATGACACCTTTGGAGCTATGTTGGCATTTTTGGGGGTTAGGTGGAGGGATCTAGTGGGGTTAGGTAGGGTAGGGGTTACGGCAACAAACAACGACAGCCTTCATGACACCTTATTCATGCTAATGACAGGTGTCATGTCATATCAATGACAGCGTAATGCCAGCTTTATGTATACAACTTTAAGTAAAACATTACAGTTTTTTTTTTTTGCCCTGGCAGCTATTAGAGCAAAGATCCAGATAAAAGACAAAAAAATACTCTAAAACCAGAATATTTGATTGATCCAATGAAAATGAAACATGTTAAATGATACTGAACATCATGTTATTTCCCCGTTGTTAGTGATGCCACTCTATACACCCGAGTCATCGATTCACACTCTGTAGTGCAGGGGTGTCAGAATTCATTTTAGTTCAGGGGCCAAATACGGACCAGTTCGATCACAAGTGGGCCATAGGTTTTAGGCAGGAAAACAACATTTCAACATTAATGTGCCCAAGTTTGTACTTCCAGTTATAAATTAGACAAAGTATGGAAGGCAACAATATCAAAAGCAATAAACGACAGATATTTAAATGTCTTTTGATTTGTTTATTTTTTTTTTGTCTAATTTTTATTTAATTTGGGGATATTTTGTGGAAGAATTTGAGAAATATTGCATGGATTTCTTTCAACAACAATTTACAACTGATTCATGTTTTAGCTGTCATTTTCACTTCCTCCTGCGGGCCAACCTGGATGCTCTGGAGGGCCGGATTTGGCCCCCGGGCCATGAGTTCGACACAAGTGATGTAGTGTCAATCCAAATCTAGCCTGCTGGTGCATCCTTGTAACATAAGTGTGTGTGTGTGTTTGTTCAGTAGGACGTACTAAAGGGGGATTAGGTAAAGGGAGGTTAATCAATGTATCCCCAGGGCTCCATCGACATTTTACGGGCAGCAAGAGGTGATATCCATCATTCATGTTCTTTTCTTCCTGACTCACTCCATTTTCTTTTTTCATATTGTCTACATGTCAGTCTGACATTGTTGTTTAGTTAAAAATGGCTAAACTGTGACACTGAAATTGATGGTACAGCCTTGTAAGCTCTCAGCACTCCTGTGTCTGAACGGGGTTATTATCCCTCACAGCAATGGGTGGGTGGGTCTTTCTTATTTTCAGTATTTCCTTAACAGATTGAAGTCAATGCCTGTCCCTTCACCAAGGCCAGCTTGCCGCCAGGCCCCGACTGAAAGACAGAAAAAGGATGGCCCCAACCCAAAATGCTTAACCTGTCACATCCCCGTGCCCTCCAGGCAGGCACGTGCGTGACAGAGATAGAGGGAAAGTGAGAAACTGAGAGTGAAAGAAAAACATTCTGCAGTAATACACACACACACACACACACACACACACACACACACACACACACACACACACACACACACACACACACACACAAGCAGCCTCGACTGGTCCAAATGCCTGGTGACTCACCCTACTTAAAGCAAGCCCAGAAATAGACATTTTGCGGCTCACCACACTGACTCAGTAACAGAACAGTCTTGCCTTCATGGTCTACACATGCATTTACAGGTAAATGGACTCTCCTTCTGTTAACATTTCAATTTGCAAGCATTATACATTCCAATAGAATGTCCGAGGACCAATTTTTGTTTTCCGTGTTCCACCTGGATAAAATAAAATGAGAGCTTGTTTGACTTTTTGTGTCCTTTTACTCTAACCCAGTGGTGCACATTCTTTTTTGTCCTGTGTACCCCCTTTGCATTTTTGTCAAATCATGTGTACCCTCTCCTCATATCATAAGTTTAAGGGTGTTTTGATCCGATATCGATATCGGTCCGATATTAGTCTGAAAACGAATATCGGATTCAAATTTCCAGATTCTCCGATTTATTCATTTATTTAGTTTTTCCCCCAATTCATTTTTTATTTATTGTATTCAATTGTAGAATACTGTAGATATGTTGAAGGTTAAAATGTATGTAACCAATAATAAATAATAATTGATGAAGCCTTTTCTAACATTCCACACTACAAAATAAGCCATTACTATTTTTTTATTAAAGGAAAAAAAAAAAAAAAAAAAGATGTATGATTCGTGCTGATATCGGATCAATATCGATAACGGCTGATACGCAAAACTGCAATATCGGTATCATATCGGAAATGATAAAAATGTTATTGTGACATCCCTAATAAGTACTCCATAATTTTGCGGGCTCTCCTAAACCCCTAACTGTGTCCTGAACATTAGTTCCTTAAGACTTAATCTACAAATGCAAAACAATGAGTGGAATTTATTTAAAAATCATGCAACTTTAATGTGATGACTTCAATAGTAAGTAAATACTGTCTCCTTGGTAAAATGTAGCTAATTATTGTCTCCTATTGTCAGAAGTGTGATAAAATGGCCTCTACAGCATAACATAATACTGTTTCAATTATACTGTATTTTATTAAGCAATAGTAATGTTAGTTTGTGGTGAATTTGTTGAAAAAAAACAGCTTTAAAAGGAACTAAGAATTTTTCTCAATTATTTTTAAATGAATTGTTAAATCTAGTACCCCTGCAAAGTACTCCTGTACCCCTGTTTGGGAGCCACTGCTCTACCCTACAGCGGGTTACCATGTTTCAGTGATATGAGTCACTTCTCTTACCTACAGTACTCTGTGTAACTCTAAAAAAAGCAGCCATGTGGCACAGACCTCCTGCGTGGAGCTAACATGACAGCCATGTGCTCGTTTAATTCAACACAAGCCTCAAACTACACGTTGGTGTAGCCGTCGTTTTTTTCAGGGAGCCAATCAGCAGCGTGATAATGGCTTGTTGGCTCATCTCCACATGTGAAGTGAAACTGTTAGCAGTGCTGAAAGACTTAAAGAGGTTGCAAACCTGAGCAACACCTGTCTACCCTGGCACTGTGCACCTCCTCGCCACGGTTACAGCTGCCATGGCGGCAGGACTGTGGTTACCGAGGCAACGATCTGTTTCTCTGCCAGTGATGATTGTAGCTCAGAGATGCTGAAAGGCTCCTGGAAGATGAAGTGGGATTTTTTTTTTTTTAGGTATTTTGTAATAATTTGTTTGCCAAGAAGGAAATAGCTCATTTGGAACAGTTTAATATGGCTCGTGGAAGTTCTTTGAAAAAAAATGCAACATTATGCCAATGTCAAGGATAAGATTTATAAGTGCTTTCCATTATCATGAAAAGTGATCTTGTGTTTAGAACAGCTTATTTAGTTATTGGTCCACGTTTATGGTATACAAGTGAGTGATAGTGTTGAAATGATAAGCAATAACATGTATAAACAAAATGAATTTCATTTTCAGTAACCGATATATATTTTTATATGAGGTTCTCCTTTGTTGCCATATCCCCATAGTCTGATAGCAAACCCCCCCGGTGGAGAATGGAGATATGACAGGTGGGGCGCGACAAACAGGAGGAAATATTTCACTCTAACCCCCAATTTCCATTGGATGTGGGTCAGCTGCGTTACGTCTCCGACACACCAGCGGAGCTGATAGGTTCCACTTTAGTCTATGTGTTAATTTCCACCGGGTCCGCAGCCCTACGGCAGAGAGACACAGGATTTCTATTTCTGGCGGATGTCGGAGCCCAACGCAACAACTCAGCCCAGAGCAAATGCAGTGAAACAGGAAGTTAAGCACTTACTAAACAATAAAACATCTGGTTACTTTTCAAAATAAGACTCTTCAGATCATATTTCATCATATTATCTCTTCTCTGATGGCTGTGGCTTAAACATGTGGCTCGGACAACAACAAGAAAAAAAATGTAAACTTTATATTTTAATAAAATATTTAAAACATGTAACAAACAAAAAAGCTGTGAAACTAAATATTGTAATAGATACATATATGTCTGCAAAGTGTTAATGTGTTTCCCTGTCACCCCTTTATCGTTATTTATCTTTATTAATTAATTTATGTTTCCTCTCCTTTCTCTCTCTCTCTTTTTTTTTCCAATGACACTGTATATGTCGTTCTATCTATTTCTCTGGCTCTATTAACCACATAAATGCCCGTCTGTATCTGTACTTGTTTGTGAATATTAGTGCACTTTATTATCGTATGTCATTGTAATTCACTATTTACTCGAGTGATTATGTAAATATCTCCTCTGTCCCGTGATGTCGGCCAGACTGCACCGTGGCGCACTCACAACGCAACCAGTGGGGATTGCCGGACGGCGGACAGCGGTGCAAAACCGGATCAGAGCAGTGACGCAGCGGAGACGTATCCAGTGGAAACCCCGGGTTAAACCAACCAAGATCATTAACGCTAAACAAAATGCCTGAACACAAAAAAGTCATAATGAGAGGTCTAGAAATTCAAAGAGCAATAAATTATTAGACTGCATTAAATATGCGACCAGGAACAAAATCTAACATGGAACTAAAGTTCACCTTTGTTCAAAGTGGGGAACACCCAACAAAGTTTGAGAACCACTGGCATAACTGGAGTCAAAATTTAGAGGACGGATGTAGTTTTGCCGTGAGTGAAATAATTCATTGCTTGCCTGTGATGTTACAAAGATAGGCCAAAAAAGAAGATACACTTTATTTCAGGAGAAGGCAGAGAAAACAGTGTTATACCAAATAAAGAAGAAGGGAAACATTCAGTGTTTGTTTGTCTGTTCGCAGGATTAAGTCAAAAGTTCTAAAGTGATTTTAACAACATTTTAAACAAAGATGATGATATGGAAGATTCCATAAAAATTTAGAGGGGATCCAAATCAATGTACAGATTAACAAATAAAAAAAACCCTATCTTTAATCATAGGAAAAATTTCCAGAATCCTGGACGGTAAGTCCTTGGTCGGTAAGTCAACCAATCTTTATAAAATTAGACTCAGTTATGTCGGGTTACTTCCTCAATTAGTTTCATTTGGATTGGATCCGTATTGCACATTGTATTGCAATTCTTCCACAAAATGGGGGTGCTTATATATTTCGTTATTACCGGTAATAGGGATAGGAAATTGTTCCAAGCCTTTAAAATGTGAATGATCATGATCAGGATCACTGACCCAAATAACTGCCAATAGCTGCCAAAGAGGATGTTAGACGCTTTGCATAAGTTTGCATTTATGGAGGTTAAATGGCTCTTGTTTTATATGTGTTTTTAAACAGTCATGCCAAAGAAAATTTGCAGATTAACTGTATGACCCATGCGAGAGGTGAGGTGAACAGCAGGAATCAAGCAAGAAAACCACTTGTGCATTTTGCACAAGCCTATCAAATATAAATGATTTTGAAATGTGGGAGAAAGAAAAAACACAATTATACTCCACATAACAGTTTCTAGGGCTCTACGCAATGCAATCACTCCAAGCACCATAATGCTAAAGCTCCCATGCTACACCGTCATACATTGGACATTTGTATATTTAACAAAACAAACATTAAAATTGATTTTTTAAAAAAAATTATATTCAAAGGTTGATAACTTATTTAACAATGCAATTGATCATGGATAAAACACCAATCCTGCTATAAAACTTTTTTTTAAATTTGAAGATACGGTGTATCATTTGAGAGAATATTATTAATAATTATCTTTTATTGAGTTTAAAAGTGGCAACCCTAAGATTTTCAAACAACAAAAAACAGGTGAAAAAAAAGCTAAACGACAGACTGAAAACATATTGATTAAATGTGTATTACACATTCAACTTTCAATGGAAATGTTGACACCCCATGATAGGTAGAAGAAGCCACTCCTTGTTTGATGAATAGATCTTAATTGCTTTAATATTATATCTAAAAAAAACTACTTTTTGGTTGTTCTTTTACATAGACAGCAATCATGTGACAACAACTAAACAGAACAATGTGTGCTTGGCGCCCAGCCTGAATCGTACTAAGGAAACCAACCATGGAGATCTATGAAATGAATGAGTCGATGATAGATCTCCATTTGGATGGAATAACGTTGACCCAAAAACTTTGACAAAGTTCTTAGAAGTTCATCCACTTCTATGCCAATCATAAGTAAAATGCCAGAAAAAAAGACTAAATGCGGAGGGTTGATTCATCGTGTGCTGCTGGGAGTCGGAGGCTGATCAACATTCAGTGGATCGTCTGATGACGCAAGACACAAAACACTCGAGAACCACAAGATATGCACGCTTTTGATGCCTCCTAGAGCTTCTTTTTTTTTTTTTTCTTGAGTCAATTTTTGATTTGAATTGTGAAAAAAAAAAAACATGGTGTGTGACCTGACAAATGAGGTTTTCAATGTGTTGCATTCAAGCATGTCATGAGCTCGAGGCAACGATAAAGCTTTAAAGGGATGTTTTGAAGAACTTCCAAGTGACATGTGACATCTGTGGGCAGAAATACAAGCGTCTGTAAATACAAGTTCAATATTATAACTGTGTGTGTGTGTGCGTGTAATTGTGATAACACATATATTTAAAATTCACATGAAAATAACTTAGCATGTAATAAAAAAATAAATAAATAAAATTGAAGCTGTGCACTGAGTCCCAATTTTCCACCATCTTTTTCCAAGGAATGAAGGAGTGGATTTGCATTTGTTGTGGACAATGAGTTTGGAGCCGTGGGGAAGGAGGGGTGAAAACCCCTGAAATCCTGAAGGGACTGATATTCACACAACAGGAGGAGCTGTCACAAGCAACTCACGCAACTCACGTCCTCCCCGCTCTCTGTTTCCTGTGCCCTGCAGCTGTTCCTCTGCTTAGCATGAGCCAAATATCAAATGACAGATGTGTCTGTGCCGCCCACACAAAGAGGGCATGTTTGTGACAGTTGCTGCTGGATCTGAAGTTGAAGATGATGGGAGGACGCTACGGGGTGGGGCGGGCACCAACTGGCTAGAAATCTTTGAGTGTGAAATTACAGTTTGATTTGCAACCAAGGAGGGTTTTATACATATATGCATGACATTTATTATTTTTTTAGAAAGATTGTACATCATTTTTAAGCCTCTGATGGATTAAAACCCTTTCATTTTGACAGATGTTTATAAAAAAACAAAAAACAAAAAAAAAACATTTGATCAGTACTTTTCATAACAGTGAGGTAAGGGATTGTATAAAAAATGTCCGATTGTCTAAATCAGGGGTTCTCATCTGGTCTCACCCTGGGCCACCTACATTTTGCGACAGTCATTAAGTCGCCACCCACTTTTTATTTATTTATTTTTTTTAATTCAACCAACCAAATTTAGAATTTCTAAAATAGCAGTTGAAAACACACATATTAATCTTTTATTAAAACATATATCCATATATTTTCCCGTGCAACATGCATTTCACAGCATGCCTGTCAAAAGAAAAGACATCAAGTATTTATTTATTTTTTTAATTTTTGACTAGCTGTCCGCAACCCACCCAGTACAAGTCCGCAACCCACTTTTCATTTCATTTAATTTCATGTATTTATTTATTTGAATTAGGACATCACATATTAATCAATGTGTCAGCAAACGGCGTTACCATAAATATGGCAGAGTTAGCACGTTAGCTAAATTTAATCCCTTGTCCTATAGGCAGGTAAAGGTAGTTGAACAACAACATTCAACATTGAGTTCAGCAAAGTCACACAATGAGGCAAACATTAAACTGACTGACGACAGAAAACATGATACCACATCTACTAAGTACAATTAAAAAAAAAAAAAAAAACAAAAACAAAAAAAAAACTATAGTTAGAAATAAAAGATCCCAAGACAAAAGTGGTCCCGACCCACCAGTTGAGAATTGCTAGCCTAAATTAGTATGCCTGCCTCCCAGCAGAACACAGCAATCATCTCTGTGCAGTGTATAGTGAAATAGCGCTGCTTCTTCTTCATTTTGAAAGAAAAAAAAAATCTATGCAGCCAGATCAATTTATACTAAATGTCGTCACATACAGTATGTATTTTTAGTTCCATACAAACAGGTTACATTATGGTACATGGATGCTGTCAAATGTGTGGTTCGTGGACATTTCTTTCCTTACAGAACAAAAGCCAAAACATCTCTGCATAACCTTGATTGATACTCAAACACATTCATGCCGACAAGAAAAAAGAAGAAAAAAGAAGAAAAAAAAGAAGAGAGAAGAGAGAAGAAGAAGAGAGAAGAAGAAGAAGAAGAGAGAAGAAGAAGAAGAAGAGAGAAGAGAGAAGAGAGAAGAAGAAGAGAGAAGAGAGAAGAAGAAGAGAGAAGAAGAAGAGAGAAGAGAGAAGAGAGAAGAGAGAAGAAGAAGAAGAAAACGTGTTTCCACTACGTCCCTCTCATGGGAATTGCATGCTATACCTAGCTATATTAAGGTCAATTGCACAATGGGAAGGTTACAGCATCATGGAGCTGGGTTAAACTGGAAATGATTTGCTGATGTTCAGACATGTGCTATAGGACATTACCAGTGAACAAACCAGGTGACTTCCTGAAAAAGTACACCCTTACATATTCTCTTAATTATATAAAGTTGTATTTGCATGTTGGTAATAATTCAACTTATATTAAAAAAGAAGCTTTACAGTCTACAGTCGAATTTAATTTGCAACTTTTAACCAATTTCTGTGGTTTTTAAAATCACATTTTACCACCTTTTCCACCATATTTGGTCACTTTTAACCCATTTTATTTCTGAATAAAACAAGGATTTACATCTTTAAGATGACTATATACTACTGTATGTTAAAAAAAAAAAGTGTATTATTATTTGGGCCAATTTTTGCTCATTTTTTTGCAACGAAACCTAACCTAATTTCACTTTTTCGATGAACTCTTGTCTCCTCATTCCTGTGAGCGTCACTGTGAACAATAAGATGCTGATTTCAACTCAGCTTTTCCACACTAAGGGATAACCTTAATGAATTATATCTAGTCACAAAAGGATAAATCCTAGACGTAGAGATACAGTATGTCCACACTGTCATCCAATGTCACCTTAACCTCATACGACTGAAAATACTTTAATCTCTTTAAGTTCCATTCATTTCAATAAAGGTGGAACTGATTTCCTTTTCAAGAGTAGAACAACGGGTAGACCCAGTGAGGTACATTGTGTTTGATGACAGCCAATATGATTCATTTTCACATTTGTCATTTATTTGTGAATGTCAGGTTCATTTTTCTGAAACAGCTCTATATTTTCATGGATAAATGTCTCCTAATAAATGTCAAATCAATAAAAATGTAAATAAAAATGTTGATTCAGGGGTGATTAAAATAAATTACATAATTCACTTTGCATTAATGTTGCCACTATATCAATTATGTCACATGTCACTAGGGATGTCCCGATACAACTTTTTCACTTCCTATACAATACCAATGTTGCAGCCACGAGTATTGGCCGATACTGATATTGATCCGATGCCACATCAGCACAAATCATACATACTTTTATTACTTATTTTGTAGTGATGTTACTCAAACAGAGAACAAAAGTTAGCAACTGCCTTTCTGTGTGGACTTTGCATGTTCTCCCCAGTAAAAACTTGTAATAATTGTAGTTGCTGAAATGCCCTCTATAAGAGTGTATATGTTTGTGTATCTATGTGTTGGCCCTGTGATAAGCATATATAGGTGTAAGGCACGACTAAACCCTCAGCTGGAAGCTAATGCGAGCAGGAAATAGGCACCAGCAGACCGCCATGACACTGAGTGCAGGAATAAGTGGGTAGATAATAAGAATGAGTTAATGATTGGTCTGTAAAGCCTTGGCTTTTACTTTGATTTCACTCTGAAGTAGAATATCAGTCTTTTACCCAATGGACTGCAGATATATTGAAGTAAGAAAACAGGAGGCACATATGAATTACTATTATTAAACCATAATAAAACACACACAAACACATACCATAATATATCTTCACCTGGACCGGATTACCTTCGTAATCACAACAACTCAAAACAAGAGCCCTCAGAGAGGACAGACCTCCGCTGAAGCAACAAATATCCTCTTTGCCAGATATTGGCAGTTATCTGGATCACTGATCCTCCTGGTCATGGTATAGTACCATGATTATTCACACTTTAAAGCCTTGAAAGAAATGTCTATCCCCAACAATACAGTAGGTCTAAATGTATGGAGACCCACGTTTAAAAAAAATAAAAAAATTGCAACAAAATGTGCAATCCGGATGCGTCCAGGATGTAAGTGGGTTTGGTAACTGAGGAACCAACCTGACATAATTGAGTCAAATTTCATAAATATTGGTTAATTACAAACCAAGATATAATTTTTTGAATTTTCGCCAATGTTGAGAGGGGATTTTTTGAAACTGATACAGAATCAGTATAATGATCCGGATCCCCTAAAAAAAATGTATGGAATATTTCATGGCATAAAGTCTATCTTTGGTTAAGATTTTGTCAAAATACATCAAGTACTTTTGACTTAATCCAGACAAACAATTTAGCAGAGGTAATAATTTCCAATTTCACCATGCTCATTCTCACTCTCTTTACCCAACCCCTGTTTGTCACTTATATTTTACCAGATAAAAAAGTCATAAACTATATTAAGTTGCAAACCTGAAATAGGGAGCAAGTAGGTCAGAAAATGGATGGATGGATGGTATTAAAGGTGCAGTCCGCAACTCTCAGATCCCTCTCTCCCCCTCCATCCCCACTGCACTCTTGCCCTGCCTCCAAACTTTCCAAAGTCCCTCCCTCAGAGGAGCTAACAAGCTAATGTTTGTCTGACAGCAACGTCACAGTAATATAACATGCTTTGTTAAAAGCATATTACTGCAGCGCTTCTCTCTCTCATTGTGCACACACCTCAGCAGCAGCAGCAACAACACAGTGTCACTCACAGCAGCCCACACGGAGGCTGCTGCACGCACATGAACAACACATGCACCACAGAGTTCTAGTGTAACAATTACAAATAAAACAATGCAAATCAAACAGCAGTAATAACCTTTCAAGCAGAAAAGTTACTCCTCCAGACCATACACTGTAAGAAAGACGGCGCTCCAGGTCCGGGAAAGGGGCGGGTACTGTGAGCAACAGCTATCAGACAGTCCATCAAACACAATTCTGGCTCTGATTGGTTCTTTTTGCTCTGTCGCGATGCACTGTGGCAATCTGCTAAAGGCTGCAGGAGCAGCAGGAGGATCTCAATGAGCCTGTTTTTTTCACAAACTACTAGTTTTGTGTAAAGCTGTCCTTACTGTACATAGTGACAGCTTTAGCAAATATGACAAAAAAGTCACTTATAAGAGTTGCAGACTGCACCTTTAAGTTGAAGGTTATGTCATTTTGTATGTCATCCTCCACAATGCCACTCACAGCCAACAGGTGGCATGTATTGAAATAAAAAATTAAAGCATGTTAAGGTCCATCTGGTATTTTTAGTTTTTACTTTCAGGGTAATAACTACAAAATGCCTCCTTCAAAAACAATGATCAATTAAAAAGCTGCTATGGTGATTTATACATGAGACAGTCTGGTATGTAGTGTGGGCTGGTGAAGAGCCCCTCAGGTGATGGGAAGGGGTGGCCTCCTACACAAGCTCTACAGCGCAGCATGACTCACAAAGCCCCATCAATCTCTCTGTTTGCAGAGGACACGGACCCAGGGGATGAAAATGAAGCTCATCTGCATGAACGTTTCAAGATGTGACTGAGTAAGAGCGTATCACCGCGAGAGTTGTCCTTCCTAAATCTCTCCCAAAAGGCATGAAATCAGCTTGAGTGAATTCATGCCACCGCACACGTCCAGAGACAACTAAAAAAGAGATTATTTCATGGGTGCATATACTGAGGAGCTTGTGAAGAAGCTTTTAGAAGTGGGCTGGATTTAGCCCCAGTAAATTCACATCTCTACTCTGCACATGTTGAGGTGCTGCCTATTACAAACAGCTTTAGCTTCCCAAGCTCAAGTGAGATTCACGGCGTGATGGGAGCAATAAAAAAAAAAAAAGGCTTCTTTCACTTTTATATGCAGATTGTGTGGAGGAACATTGAACAGATGAAGATGAAATATTAAAATGGGGAGAAAGAGTCATGCCTTTGGGGAGAATTGTCTTTTAGGGATTAATCCTGGATTGGACAGGTCACACTTTTTCATATCTTTACATCAGGGATCATTGGGACATATTTATCTGGTGACATTACTCAAACCAGGCTAATGGAAGTTAAACTAACAAGAAGAGAAAAGAGCAAAAATGTGTTGAAAATGTAAGTAATTGCAGACAGAAGACAAAGAAAGAATTATGTGTGCCTCTGGGGGGAGATAATGGGGAGATGAGGAAAAAACAGATGCCAGTAGCACAGTGGGGAACATAGAAATATAGATCGCTCTTATTCCCTTCTAGTAATAAAACAATGGAGCTGCATCGCCTCATTAAATGAGTAATCGAGGGTGTGAGAGCCCTCCCCCGGCACAGAACATGTCTCTTGCTCTATTTTCTGACTCTCCCTCTAACTCCGCCTGCTCAAGCTTTTGTTTCACCTTCGTTGCTGCTTCTGCCCAGGTTTTCTGATCTGGAATGGCTCGTTCTTCTGAATGAACGCTTTCCTGAGTATTGGGTCACAAGCCCTGCCCAGGCACACTCCTGTCAGGGGTACAGAGAGCCCAATTATCCCCTCAATAACCATCTCTTCACAATTATCTCTCCATCTGCCTCTCAGTGTCGAAAGGTGCGGCGGGACGATGAATGCACACACTTAGCTTGAGAAGTGAGAGGTGAAGAAGTTGGATGTGTGTAGCAAAAGGCAAACACACAACCTGAATGCTTCCTTGACTTAATTCATGTAAGAAACACATTATTAGGTTAAAAAGATTGACAAAAAGTTTTACTAATCATTAGAACAATGACACCAGTGTAATGTGTGGTCGTGCAATGGGAAATGGTCCATCTTCACTAAATTGGTCAAAAGTAAGAATATATTTAGAGAGCAAATGATTTTCATTGTTGGATGTTTCTACCACCAATGTGTCAGCTATGGATCATTAAAATACCCCTCCTGGCCAGCAGGGGCAGTAGGTAGCTCAAAAGAAGAGTGGCAGTCATGTGTAGAGTGATGCTGAAGTCCCTCAGGGCCTGTACTGGGAAACTGGATGAGCTAACTTTTGGGATTTACTCCATGTGTCCTGTACTACGATGCTTCTTGCTGGGGTAAATCACCATGGTAACTTAAACTGGTCAGGACTAAGGCTGAACAATAAAATGCATTTGAGATATTATCACGATATCATAAAACGCAATTTTCTAATCGCAAAGGCTGCATTTTTTTTTTCTTGTCCTGTCTTGTACTGTACTGTTAAGTTCAGAGAGTGTTTTCGGAAGTGCAGTCCACATGTTTACATGTTTTAGTTATGTTGACGAGGTAAAGCCACAGATTTGTTTGCTTTATTGTTGTAATCTGTGTTTTAAAATTCACATTTTATATTTATTTAAAAGTTTAAATAAATCTGAAATTGATTATTATGAAACCAAATGATTTATTGCACAATACATGACAAGAGGCCCTTGAAAGAATAATCGCATATTAAATCGCAATATTGAGGAGAAAAAAAAAAATCGCAATTAAATCGTTCAGCCCTAGTCAGGACCAAGTTAAAATGTGGAAAAGAGCTGAGTGAGTATTAAAGCAACCGTCTTGTGACCAATCAGTTGTCTTGGAAAATGAGCTGCCCAGGAATAAACGCTCTGTGATTGATAAATTAATTTATTCATATTAGCTGTTGACAACGCTAAAAGCCTCAGTCCTGTACGAAAATAAAGGCCTTATAAAATACAAATATTGTCCACCTTATCATGTAGGCTGAGTTTGCACCCAAAATGAGGGGATACGTGCATAGAAATACATCTGTGCTGTAATCAAGTAAGTCCGTTTAATCTCTGATGCATTATTATTGCATAATCTCACAAATTTACACATTAGTCATCAATTATCTGCCTGTATTCCTTCCTTCCCATTTTTGCTGCAGAAACAGTGTTGTTTTTGGTCTTGATGATGGATTATGATTCTTTATATTATTTAAGAATTGTTTCTTGTGGTGACATAAGTTGCTTTGCACGGTTTCTCTGTGTTTGGGATTCGTCAGACGTTGCAATCTACACCCGTTTTATGTGAGCACACACACATTCAGGTTGAAATCGCCTGGCTTAAGCAAACATGTTGAAAATCGGGTTTGTAGTACAGCTGCTCTGTAACAGCAAATGTTTGGTTAGGTGAAGCCCGATAACGGAAAGTTATACCAGAAATCCTTAACCAGCTTTGTAGTACCTCAGTGTAAGAAAGAGGAAAGCGAGAATGCAAGTTTCCAAAGCTGCTATAATGTTGTGACAGAGCAACACTGGGCTCATTCTGAGACATGAGTCTAATATTGCAGGGGAACACAAGTAAAACTAGGAATGAGTGCCTTGAGTGGTGTTTAAATCCAACTGGTGCCTCAGTTTATCTGGTGACTGTTTCTGAGGCGACTTTCAAACCAGCTGGGCTCTTACATCATTTTTAAAATGTGACCGTCTCAAATAAACAGGTCATCAATGATATTATATTAGCGTTCATTTATAACAGGCCCAGGTGTAAATTGAGAAGCGAAAGAGATCATTATTCAACATTATTTGTGTTTTGATGAGCTACAATGTTTCATTTAGTCATTCTTAAATTTTGGAGTGCTGCAGGTTTTTTTAAATGTAAAAAATGGTTTGTAAAAAAAAAAGTTTGAAATCAACTGCTGTAGAAAAACTTTCCATCACTGCTAAATGTTAAAACAATTTTTTGGCTTGTGCTTTTATTTTGAAGGGCCTTTACATATGCAGCACAGTGACATCAATTCAATTTCACACCTGTAAAAGCTTATAGTCATAAATTGTTAAAGATAAAATTATGTTTTATAAAATAAAATGTTCTATCTTGCAGATGAAAACTTTAACTTTAGTTATTCACACTGCTTGACGCGATGGTTTAATCTAAATTCTTGAAATACTGTCCTATGTTACCTTTAAAGGAGAAGAGAAAACCTTCACTGTTGACAGGTAACAAGTTGATGATAATTAATATGCTACGACTCAACAAACTTGAATGATGTTGGTGAGATTTATTTGGTTTTTTTTCATGAAGTTACAAACCAATCCTGACACTCATATACTAAAACCTTTTTAGGAGTTTTTGTTTTTGGATTAAGTCCTTGCACCGGGCACGAGCACGTACAATGGCCTTATGTAAACATATCACCAGAATGATTGACAATTAGGAGGACCAATAGTCTTGATGATCCACCTGGAAGTTGAAGCCAAAATTACATTGTCCACAATACCTTTAATGTGCACATGTGATGGTAATTGTTCCTTTGGGTTTGCTCGGCTGGCATGAAATCCATTAAAGGTGCAGTCTGCAGCCCTTATAAAAGGGACTTTTTGTCATATTTGCTAAAGCCGTCACTATGTAAGGACAGATTTACATCTAACTAGTAGTTTGTGTGAAAAAAACAGGCTCATTGAGTCCCTCCTGCTGCTCCTGGAGCCTTTGACAGATTGCCAGAATGCACCGCGACCGAGCAAAATGAAGCAATCAGAGCCAGGATTGTGTTTGATGGACTGTTGACAGCTGTTGCTCACAGGCCCCGCCCCTTTCCTAGAGCTAGAGTGCCGTCTTTTTTACAGTGTATGGTCTGGAGGAGTAGAAGATGGAATTGGTGACTTTTCTGCTTGAAAGGTAATTACTGCTGCTTGATTTACATTATGTTTGATTTGTAATTGTTACACTAGAACTCTGTGGTGCATGTGCTGTTCATGTGCGCGCAGCAGCAAGTGACACTATGTTGTTGCTGCTGCTGCTGAGGTGTGGCACATAGAGAGAGAGAAGCGCTGCAGTAATATGCTTCTAGCTGAGCATGTTATATTACTGTGACGTTGCTGTCAGACTAATCTCTACTGCATTAGCTTGTTAGCCCCTCTGAGGGAGGGACTTTGGAAAGTTTGGAGAGAAGGCAAGAGAGCAGCGGGGAGGGAGGAGGAGAGAGGGATCTGAGAGTTGTGGACTGCACCTTTAAGTCTTTTACAGACGTGAGCTCTGGTATGTTTTCAACACTAGCCTTATGCTGTCAGTATAAACACACTTTGTCACATTGTTTACTAGACTTGTTGCTCATTAAAGTACATAAAAATGTCACCAGAAGCAGGTTATGACAAAGACAATAGGAAGCCTAGGTTCCCGTTTCTGTTGCAAAATAACAACAGCTGCCATCATCATGCTCTCATCCCTCCACTCAGCAGCGCAGATTCAGGTTCTACTCTCTATGCATGTTGTTTTCTAATTGCCAGCCTTGCACGTCTCAGCGCAGACTTCAACATCCCAGCTGCAGTTGCCTCCAGAGAGCACAGATTTGAGTAAATACTTGGTGGCCTTGTGTGAATGCTGACATAGACTCAGAGCTGGCTCAGACAGACAAACAGCCAATAAGGAGAGAAACAGGGACATGTTGCTCACAGCTGACAGGAAAGTGTTTGGGACTAAATGAGATATTTGATAAGGATATTATTAAAGGTTTGTTGTCTCGGCTGCTGATGCTGAAATCACTGATCTCAATAAGGCTCGGGGTGTCCAATGTGTGTTTTTTGAGAAAATGGTCATATGAGGGTACGGAAATTAAATGACAGGTTTCCTTCTATCTTCTACCTGGCCTTTTGTCTTTCCTTTCAGTAGCAACACAAACACATACAACACAGGAAACAATCACTGCCCCCTTCTGCTCTGCACTCTATCACTCTGCTGCTCGGGGAGCAGTTTTGTCTGATCTACATTGATTGCTATGGGCCGTGCTCCATCCCTGGTGATCTGCAGCAAAAAAAGAAAAAAAAAAAAAACCCAAGGCTTCTAATTCATCAAACCAACACCTGCCAGACTTTCCCCCAACATAACTAAATCTACTTTGTTTTGACAACTTTCTTTGGTTTTCGCAAATGCATTCCCAACTTAAACGTCTTTTTCAATAACTTAAATGGACAAGCATGCACATTGGATGCCACTCGCCACAGCTCAATGATGACACCAGGGCTGCTACACAGAAAATACAATACTCCACAGGCTCAGTGACACCAGCCAGCAGGCCTGAATCTGCATCTCAATATCCCTTGCAGGCAAAGCTTTTGCTGGCAGTCTGATGTGGGCAGCTGTTTGTGCTCTGAGTTGGAAGAAAGTGAGGCAAAAAAGTATTAAAAAAGAAACAAAAAGTGGCTTTGGGGAAGATACATTTTTTTTCCTACATATTCTTTGTCCTGGCAGAACCCAATATGCAAAGTTTTAAGCATCATTGTGCTTTAAAGAGGTTCCATTTTCTTTTTTCTGTCTGGTTATTATTACATATTTATGCTCTTAACTCCACGGAGTGATAGCTTTGGATGTGCCGCATTGAATAATACATTAAATGCATCTGCTTGGGCTTTATCTCTTGTTAGCTATTGTGTGTGTGAGTGAGTGTGTGACCACCGAATTTCACAAAGCAGTCTCACATGCTTGCACACATTTCTGTTTAGCAGACAGACCATGATATTACACTGATGGTGAATTTAAGCGAGAATAACTTTGCAGGAGACACACCGTCTCAGACGTCTAAATCATTGTTTTTTTTTTTCTCACAAATGTCAAAGGAAAAATGTTGTTTTTGGTGGTTCCTAAACAAAAAGGGAGGGGGGGGGGTTCCTAACCTTCATTCACTTTCAAGGTTATTAATTATCTTATTTGTTAATATTAGCTCAATATGAAGCTGGAGTTTATTGCAAGATGTTTGCTTTTGTTATCTATCTTTTCTTTTCTTTTTTTGAGGTTTCCTCCAGTTTGGGCAGTTTTTTTTTTTATGATGAATTGGAATGGAAATATGCACCTGCCATCAGTCAAATGTGCTTAACCTCCCAGGCAGTGGAAGATAAATAAAAGTGGCATTAATATATTTGTAATACCCAAACACAGCTTATGTAGCTGCACAGAACAGGATGAAAGAAAGATGCAGTTATTGATGAAGTTGAGAGATACTCAAAGAAATTGTATTGCATTAGTCTCGTATCAAAACAATATTCAATCCTATTTCAATTGAGAGTGAGATTGGTTGGTTTACAGTTAAACATGATTTGCTAGTGTTCATTTTTAGTCACTAACTTAGTCTTTGAAGCCTGAGAAAAACTTGTTCACTTTTTTAGTCCAATGTGAAGAATTTACACAATATTATTCACCACAGAGAGCCTCCCTTTGGTTAATTCAAGGTTAACATCCATCGAACATCTTCCTCCTTCTTCTCGACAGCCATAAACCTTCTCTTCTCTTTTCTACACAGCTTCGTCCGCAACACCCTTTGTCTAATACATTCACTATCTCGCTTCTGCACATGTCCAAGCCACCTCGATCGGGCTTCTCTGACCTTAATCTCTCGACCCTTTAGCTGTTGCTCTGATGGACTCTTTTTCTACCCTTGTCCATCCTGGTGACTCTCGAAGAAAATCTCCACCTCTAACTCTCTGCCACCTAAAGCTCAGGTGTTCGTCGTTCAGACAGAGAAAGTGTCTGAAAACAATCACTGTAGCTTAAACAACAAACTTTGAAACCTTCCTTTCTTTCCTTCTGGATGAAATCCTTCTGTCAATCATCATGACACTCGCCGACATCCGCTCCAATGTGTCGGCAATCTTAACTTTGCCGTCGTCTGTCATCTACCTTCACTATTTCTACCTACGCCCTTCATCTGCACCTTTTAACCTCTTTCACTCTCATTCACATTTGTATGCCAGTATTCCACACCAACGTCTCTGCAATTGTGCATGGTGACTTTCTGCCTGATACCATGTTAACATTTCCACCACATTGCAAACAGGTAGGGGCTGAGAGTGGATGCTGGTGACGTGTAACACTGACCACTCAAAAGTGTCTCACTGTATTGAAATGTGTCCTGCAGGGGGTTTTATGTACTTCTCTGCCTTGATTACTTCACAAGTACCACAGTGCCTCACTGAGCTTACTCTAACATGCTTCCTCTACTTTCACAAAGACCCTCTCCATTATTAATTTATACTTCACTTTTGAATTTCATCACAATGCAAAAAAGGGGGATAAATGGGGAGAATGTTTTTTTTTTTAATTTTTTTTTTTAATTAAGTTATTGGGACATGTACTTTGGAAATGGCCTGGACAAACTGATTGAGAAGCAGGGCAAACAATTTAAAATAAAGTCATGTAAAATAATTAAAAAAATAAGTAACGCTTCACATATAGCTGGATAAGTTGTCAGTGCAAGTAAGCTTGAATAACAATAAATCAAGATGTCAGAACGGGTCATAAATGTACTGTGTTGCGTACTTTTGCGAGTTCACTATTTCAGAGGATTACCTTTCATAACCACCTGCAGCCCTGACAGCTCATGTTTCATGCTCTGTTTGCCATCCCAGTCTCAACCACCAAAGCGTCCAAAACTGATACATTCTGCAACTTGCTTTGGTGTGATTTTTTGACTCATCTCACTCTTGCATGTAACCTGAAGAAACAGCACCTACACATTGCACGATTACTCAATTCTATGCACACAAGCTCCTTCTCTATTTATCGTGTTCTCTGCACTGTCACCATCTCACCTCTATGACCAGACTCTGGTTATTATCATACAGATAGTAATGAAAAACATCTGCATTAAAATAATAATAAAAAATTACACATCATATAGGGAAAGATAAGCAACATTTCTTATCTGAGCATCATTTTACACATGATCTCTTCCAAACCACCTCTCCCTGCACACGGGGCCATACCTTTTTATTGATCCAGTCATATCTTTCCTTTCGGCATGCCTAAAGGGGACACAGCCTCATTTCCATTCTCATGTGCTCTATTGATCAGCTGAGGACTCGTCTGTGCAGTGCTCACTTCATTTATCGTCACAAACTCATAGGTCTTATTTCCAGTCTTCTTAAACTCACTCTCCAAGCCACTACCTGCGTTCCATCGACAACAACAATCTTCTCCATGAACACTAAT